>NC_134404.1:293257601-293422169 GCF_038048845.1 Mixophyes fleayi | reverse complement strand
TCATTGTGGATAAAGCCTCTGATTGAACCAATAACATTAAGCATATTGACTTAGTAGGCCCGAATAATAAGTAAAATCTCCCTGACAAACAGGCCCCTAGTCTGTTCTGTTTGAAGGTAAATCCAGTTCAGACAGAAACCTTTGATGTATTCTACAGTTAATTCTATAGGGATTATGTACAATACAGAGATCACACATAATGACACTGTCACTTAACCTTGTTTATTACAGCATAAGAAATGTAACTAGAAACTACAAATAGAGACATGTTCCAATATCAGACATTCAACCAACATCTAGTAATGAAATAAGCTTCGTTGGTGAAGTCTTTGAAAGAGTTTTCCATTTGCTTAGTTCTGCAAGTCGTTATACACATCACCATCAAATCCTATTTAATTATTTTTACAGTATGGAAATATTATAGTAAACCTAATCAAACAATATTTCATATGTTGTGGGCAATAAACAAATAAATGTTATTTCATTGGAATACAATATATTTTATTATATTTATGGTGTTTATGATATTACACCTGTTATTTATGCAGGTACTAGGCTTCACTATTGATGTGAACCTTTATTGGTCATGTCAACCTGGAATCAATTACATGACAAATATCCCATGAACCTTATGGGCTGAGATATGACAAGTAGGCTCTTGTGGGATTGGCAACATGTGGAGTACTATCTACCACCATTCTGGGAAGAAGCAACATATTTAGGATTTCCATGTGCCCCTGTTTTTGTGTGTTAGAAGACAGTGCAACATGTGTGGTGGTTGCACAACCTAATCTTTGTTGAAAAGATGCATGCAACTTTAATGTGTGCAAGCGTTACCTAGCTCTTAGCCACCACTAAAACGCATCATGGACATCATTAGAAAGTGTGAAGTCTGCAAACCAGAAAGTGTGCCCATATACGGTGAAATATCAGGCAATTAGTTTGATCTCACAATGTGTGTGGTCCCAAAACAAGTGCTATGCCCCACATAGGTCAATCATACATGCCCATAAATGTGCCAGAAGACGACCGCTATTGGCTTCTGTCTGCGCTCATCTTCCTGCACTAATAGGTACAGTAGGATCTAATAGTGCACATGTCTAAGAGCTTATGGGGTTGAACAATGAGCTTTATGAGAATGTGGGATCAATATACCTGGACATGTATAAATAAAATGGAACATACTGTCCAATATTAATGACCTAAATTGCAAACTACAATAATTAAATCATTATTTTAAAAGAGCATATTTAAAACCACATTTTGATAATAAATTTACCTTTGACACAAAAATAAGTTGCAATCATTTTTAAAAATGCAAAGACAGCATTTTGGTTAAACCAATAAAAGCTATTTTGGTCAATAAATTAGATGAATGTATTCCTTGAAAGTTTCAAACTATTACTCTGAAATAGTACACTTATACCTGAAATATAATCAGTGCATTAACTATAAACCTGCTGGTAAAACAATTCTAATTTGCCCAATATTTATATGCATGGACTTTCCCAGAACACAAACAAATGTCTAATTCTACAAAGCTGATAGTAACAATAATAACAATGGCATGAAAGGATAAAATAAAAAAAACTATTTAAGTTATGTAGAGTTTGTTATTGTTACCTGTGGTTACTGAGAAGAAAAATAAATATACTGATTATTGGCTAGAAGCCCAAAATGCACAACCCAAGTCTTAAACCTGTGAGTAAATGTATTTCCTGCATCAGCACCGCTGAAGCAAAGGCCACAATTATTGTGTGTGAAATGGCACTACACTAGATGGATATACAGGCTATGATGAGACCAAGTTAGGTATTACTGTACTCTATTGTGGTAAAAGGATATTACGCACACAAATTACTTGTTTCAATAGATACAAAGGGCTAGATTTACTAAGCTGCAGGTTTGAAAAAGTGGGGATGTTGCCTATAGCAACCAATTAGATTCTAGCTTTCATTTATTTAGTACTTTCTACAAAGTGACAGCTAGAATCTGATTGGTTGCTATAGGCAACATCCCCACTTTTTCAAACCCGCAGCTTAGTAAATCTAGCCCAAAGGGTCTGATTCATTAAGGAACATTAATCCCGATACGTGCTGTATTTTGCATAAAATTGCTCTGCACATACTGAGAAATGGACTATACGCCAGTGAACGCAAGTGCATGCAAGTCATCTTCGAAAGGACACTTCTGACTGCCTAGGATTTCAAAGGGAGGGAATGGGCACATCTGTCCGATTCCAGCTCTGGGCATCTCTGAAGTACGTGCTTTTTAGCCATATCTCTTGTACCGGCTATAAGGCAGGTGTACATGCTGCTTAATAGTGAAGACGGTCACATATGCACCCCCAAACATGTCTTTGCAATTAAGAGCGACTGTAAAATTTAATTTAATATACAGTAGGCATTAATAACATAACATCCTGATAAACATATTTAATGTAAAAAAAAATATGTACAAAAACCCAACTTTTTATTAAATGTATTTTTATTAATGGTTATAATATTAACAGGTGTTAATGCATTTATTTTATTTTTTATCTTTGTGTTCTGATGGGAATCTACACATACATATGCATTGTATCCTGCAGAGTGTTATGTCTGTCTGCATATGGCGAGTGCCGTATAGGCTGAGTGTACTTATACCTGTATTCAACAAGAAACGTTTCTACAGATCCGCTTGTACTTGAATACAGGCGTTACTGCGCGCAATTTCCGTTCAATTTAGAAAAACTGAAACTGCGTTCACTTTGTGTTCCTTAATGAATCAGATCCAAAATGTATAATGTCAAGTAAAAATGTTTTCATAATAATTTAGGTATACATGGCAGCAACAAGTGTTGTGATAGCTATTACCAATAAATACATGCAGACATGTGGAGGAATAAGGATCTCTGTGCCAGACACACTGATATTTTCGTTAAGATTCCTAGTCAATTATAGAGGACCTGTCACCAGAGCGAAAGTGGGTGTTTAATTAAGGAGATACTAATATAACCAGTAATTGGGGAAGTGTAGAGCGCCTGTCTAACTACTAATCTCAGTGGCCCAGTGGTTAGCATTGCTGTCTTGCTGAGCTCTGGGTGACCAGGTTTCTGCACAGTTTTGAATGCTGTCTCTGGAACTCATCTTAAGTTGAACGCAAATTGCGCTCCTGGGGCTAGATTTACTAAGCTGCGGGTTTGAAAAAGTGGGGATGTTGCTTATAGCAACCAATCAGATTCTAGCTATAATTTTGTAGAAGGTACTAAGTAAATGAAAGCTAGAATCTGATTGGTTGCTATAGGCAACATCCCCACTTTTTCAGCTTAGTAAATCTAGCCCCTGGTGTATAATACGTTTTTTTTTAGATCTGAGCATTTGCTATTTTGGGAACTCATGCTTTGTGCATTTATCCAGAAGCAAAAAGTATATTATACATCAGAAACGCAATCTGCGTTCAACCTTAACAGAAGTCCCTCTGTGTTCATGTGGGGCTTCTCTGGGAGCTAAAGTTTCCTTTCATGGTCCAAAAATATACAGGTTAATTATATTTGGCCAGATTGACCCTAATGTGTTGGTACGTTTGTGTGCCTGTAATAGGGAAATTAGATTGTAAGCTCCATTGGGGCTGAACAGATTTCAATGACTAAACATCCTCTGACTGTACACAGCACTGTAGATTGTTGGTGCTAAACAAATAAAGGATAACAATCTATCTCTCGAGTGCAAGGTACTCTGATCTACATCATTGCTGTCTGATCTCCTATATGATCCTGAATACTGATAGAACAGAAGTAAATAGACAAAGAGCTGCCCAGCTTAATGATTAGCATATTAGATGGGATGATCCTGATCATGCTGGACCCTCTCCTACGTAAATGCTAGTGGTGTAGTCATCGTTTCTTTAAGTTTGCTTCGGTATCTATAAAAAACACAAAAGACCTGTCTGCCCGATTTTATATATTTTACCAACAAAACAAAACATCAAATACTGGTAAAGGCTATAAGGTGAGTGTAACAAGGCCTAAGTTACAATGTAACAGAGTGACTGGGCCTACTGGTAGGTGTATTGTGTGCCTTACATGGTGGCACATCAGTTAGTTTTGCCCAACAAGTCTACAGGTGTCAGTGAGCTGTTTTTCCCTATGAGAAAACGTCATGTGGCTGCTGTATATACTACATGTAGAGATGTACACAAAATAATTAAAGGAAAAGGTAAATACACACATATATATATAACATGAATTATTATTTGATTTTCGATGAAGTGGACTTTCAGTGAAGCAATCAAAAGAAACTGTCAGTACACAATATATGTTTGCTATAACTCAATGGGGCATCACTGTGTGTAAAACACAGAGGACATTTCTGTACCACCAAGGACCAGCAGTTTGCCTGAAACAAATGTATAGGTGCGTTACTGTAGGCAGCAAGTCCATGACCCTCAAACACAGCGGTAGAACTAATAATGCCTCATTCAGCCCTTAGTGCATGAAACAAAGTAAGAGGCACACTACTCAGCTCTCCCTTTGTATACATTGTAACTGTGGGCATGGCTTTGTTTAACTTTCTTAGAATGTTAAGAATTCCCCCCCAAGTTAAGTCACTTTGACCCTGCTAAGATCTCATTTCAAAGTCTGTTGTATTTGTAGAATGCATTGCACCTGGATCTAACTAACACAGACAGTGAAAGTACAGACATATGAGAGAGATAACAACTATACACCTTCCATACAAACCATATCTTGGGAGAAAAGATTAGCATAAGTTATACGAGTCCACATGTGAACTCATTAGGGAAGAGAGCCAAGTTATTTTGTTGGAGCAGAGTCATATGTTTTTCATCCATGTTGTTATGTAATCCACTTGTAACATCCAAACATAATATTAATCTTTGTGTAATTTGAATCTGGCCTGTTCTTTGTCTCTTTTGCTAATGTTACTGTCAACTCGGTAAATATAAAATTACATACAACAGAAATGTCTGATTTTAAGTCAAAGTTCAGCAGTACAAAAGAGTACCCCACAAAGTATCATAGGTAGAAGTAATAATAGCAAGGTAAATGCATTTTCATTTCTGGGAATAATGTTGTCATTATAATTATCCTTTATTTATATATCAGCAACGTATTACACAGTGCTGTGTAATCAAACAATATAATTCAGGGCCAGGCATATCAGTACCTGCACCAGGAATTGGGCCAAATTAGTCAAAAGCAAAGCAGCCTGCCAGTGTATCTCTGGAACGAGGGTGTTATCCGTCACAACTGGAGAAAGCCTACATGAACACGGGCAGGTAGTGCCCATACTGCTCAATATTTTTTTTTAAATGTCAATTATTATAAGTAAATGGCATGTTACAGTTTTGCAGACATGTAGGGTGTATAGCCAGTTTATTGATTCATAATGCACACAATTGGCTTCAAATTGTTACTAGTAATGGGACAGTGATGTTAGAGGACAGGTAAATATAATTAGTATTTCTAGACTTTTTTGCTATGTAAAAACATGTTATAGTGTCCCATGTAGTTGAACATTCCACAGACAACTTGCCCATATGTACCTGATCCTCTTTAATATTACATAGAGGTTTATGATTTACAATGTAAAGTTTCAGAAGTAACTTCTACCTGGATTTCAATCATTTGTGATTTTTTTTAAATTAGTAATCCATCAATTGATAGGAAGGAAGCAGGAACAGTCCTTGGCTTTGTGACAGGGAGTAGTAAGGTCCATATTAAGTTTGTTCTTAAGTGTTTTCCTGCATTTAGACCCTGCATGTTACATCCCACCTGCATTTGACCATCTTTCTCTCAATCTTTCAGTCTCTCCAAAACTTTAACTTTACACATATAAAACACTTATTTGCATCAAGACATAAACAGTGCTGCAATTAACCATCCCTCTGCCTTTATTACATAAAATAGCATACAGAACACTGCCACAGTAACATCAAGCAGTTGCATAGCTCCAACATCAAACGGCAAGAGAGGGATTTATGTAAACCAGAAACTATTTGCTTGTTACTACCCTATATAAGCTTATAGAGTCCTTTATCAATGTGAGGTCAACAATATGTTGCTCAAAATATTATCCAGTGTAACAGATCAGAAACTTTGGTTTCAGTACAAAATACCATAAAGGAGATTATTTTCAAACAATTAAAATATACAGGGGCTGAGGTCTAGCTCTTTATAAGTATTAGCAAAAACGGTTCTAAAAGACAATACACAACAATTACAAAATTATAGACAAGTCCATTAAATCCCTGAGTTTAATTTCTGTGTTTATCGAATAATCAATTAGTCATTTCCTCTTTACACTATGAGTAAGGTCCGGTTATTGTTAGTGGCAGGTTTGTAGTGCTTAAATTGGCCTTTAAAGATCAGCCACATCCCACATTGAAGCACATGGTTTTGTAATCCGTTTAATTCCAAACAAAGTTGCTTGTGTGGGTTTTTAAAGGTCTAATGAAATAATCAGCTATTAAAACTGCATGTAGCAGAACTAGGCTTTAAGTGTGAAAGGCATTCAAAGTACAAACATCATTGCAGGTGCCCCTAAACCCTAATTCCTGGAGACTTGCAGAGAGCAGTAGACTAGACATTTTGGCTTCTGATACAGTGATTTATTGACTTCAGTTGAAAGACAAGACACATTCAGGAGGCTGGGGGAGGCAGTTACAGAACCACAGACATTAGATCTGGTCATCTCAATCCCTTTATACCTTTATTTAAACAAATCCCTTTTTCTGTATTCTAGTCTTCCAGCTGGGTGGCCCAAACCCCAGAGGGAAGCCTCTAAACGTGGTATTTGCTGCTGATAAAAGGAACAGTTCAGTTCAGTCAGAAGCATCAGATGTACCACCTGCATGAGATGTAGGTGGTCATAGTGCTGTTGGTTATTGCTGTGGAATGGAGCTGAACTCGGTGGGTATAAGTGACATTAGTAATGAAACATAGCCCTTAGTTTTGCTTTGGACAATTTCTATGGAGCTGCAATGCCTACATTTTTAGATCTGTTACTAAAACTTTGTGGGATATAACATGGGAATAATTAGACATGACCAAAATATCTGGTGCACATATGGATTGTGAAAAAAGAAATTTATATATATTTAATCATATGTTTCCTTTCGGGTAAAAACAATATTCACAGGAAATACAGTAAATTACCATCTATTACTCGTTAGAGCCATGGGGGACAACTTATTCTCTTATTTCATGCAAGCATGCTCTACAGTGTGTGTGCGTGTCATTCCCACCTGATGTCACACATGATTGTTAATACACTGCGTGCTGCCAAAGAGTTCATTTAAGACTGTGGCGGTGTCCTGCCTTATTTGTGATGTACCACTGAACGAGTTTGAAATGGTAGAACGCCAACCAAACATTACAGAAAAAATGGTATTTTATAAATGTAGGATTGAAATAAAAGGCTGGAGTCACTTTATTGGGCAACTGGGACTAAAATACCAAAACTATGCATCTATTGGGCTTGCAGGAGGGTGTAGACATTAGTGGAGATGATGGGTAGGAATGGAGAGAGGGCAGGTCAAGCTGTTGAAGGCAATAAACAATTAAATCAACCCACACAAGAGCCCAAAGCCTTATATGAGCTGTGTTCATTTATTTAGACCAAAGATGTTTTTCCTCCTACCCCTCTCTCCCATCCAGTTTTCTGAAGCGGGAAGAAAATAGCTATATAGAACAACTCCTTAATAACATAAGTATATTTTACATTTAATGTAGATGTACCTTGTATGTAAAGCTGCCAATTGGGGAAGTCAGAGGCACTTAAGGACGGGAATCCTACCTACTATTCTGAAACAAAGTGGATTTAAGTCCAGATTAGGAGGAGCCTCAAGAGGACTGGGCTCCCCGGGTATTAACACCTTCAGGGACTCTATTACGAGCACCCCGATTCAGCCTGGATTACAAGAGATAGCATCGCCCTGATTTTAACTTTAACACACCCAAGGGTGAGTGAACTTGCTTTTAGCCTATTATACATTGTAGAGACTATTTCTGGCAGCATTCTGGATATGTACAGGATTGTGAACTTATACAATCTCCTGGACCACAGACCACAGTAACATTAGATCTTATTGCTTGACCTACACTGGAGAGACTCTGAGTTAACTTTAGGTCATTGAGACCACATTACGGATATTAGGTTTTGATGGGCATTGGTTATGTACTTATATTATGCAACACGGATGAACGAGGATTAGACATATATGCTCAGCGTGTCTTATCCTTATTGATTTATGAACTGTATCTTAATATGTATATGTATCAGCACACTGATCTATAAGCGTTCTATGTTTTACATTTTGATTAAATATTGAAACTATTCAATTCACACCTTTTAGATTTCTGACACACACTTTTAGTGGCGGAGAATTACATACTATAGTTTACACTTAGCTTCTTTTGGGAGATGGCATTTATCTAGTTATAAGATTATTATGAATACTAACTGGCAGAAAAAGTAGGTTTTTCTATCCTTGATCTAGACAAATAAATACCAAGATGCCTACACATACACACATTGTAATGTAAATCCCTTCTACGGATAAGCATGTATCCACTTATCAATTTATAAAACAATATTCTATGGATATATTGGCAATCCTTGTAAAAGAGAGAGGTTTCCTTGTAGAAACGACAAGCTAATGAAAGGCTATTATATAGAAAGAAAAAGAGCCAGAGTTGGAATGATTCCGGATGTAAGGAGCTGTACTATTTCCTTGTGGGTACAGCTGCACCAACACAAAGCTGCACTTCAGCTGCTGACTTTATCAAATGCTGGCACCAACTAACAGTTTTTTAAATGTTTTTGACTAGGGTGCTTAAGAGAGTAAGCAGGAAAAAAAAAAACAATTCTTCAAAGCACGTCTGTGTTCACTTTTCTCAATGCCAGACTCAAACTGGTGACTCTGAGTGACATTAATAGGGAAAGCGTTTCTATACAAAGTTGCAGTATCTGCCAAGAAGGAAGCCATGATGAAGAAGTCAGTATAGGGCAGAGCGGAAGACTGTCATCATTGTTGTTTCATTAGCTCTAAACCCCTACGGCAAACGTTGTTTACAGAAAAAGCTGAAAAATAGTTGGAAAAATATTATTCTCAAACACAATATATACAGAAACTATATGCACCTGTTTTCTGAAAGTGCATGCAGGGACTTCCATAACAGTTGAATAACTGAAAGATATCATATTACTATAGTGACTATTGTAGTCAGCTTGCAGAACTAGTTACCACTGAATCTGCATTGGAGGGGGAGCTAAACTTAAAATGTGGGGACAGATTTATAGTTGGGATAGGGCATGTCCTAGATAAACTTTAAATTTTAGTGTAAAAATAAAGCTATCAAATATTTGTGTGCTACATGACAAAACAGCCAGTATTTAACTTATGTGCAAAATAATAAACTAATTTGCACCCCTTGCATTGCAACATGGTTTGTCCCGGAGAGTATTTATTACTTTTTTTTTTGCCTTATTTTTTCTTAATGACTCAGGCCCAGTGTGTGTAGGGAGTTAGACTGTAATCTCCAATGGGGCAGGCACTGATGTGATGATGATTACATATTCTCTGCTGCTGTATAAATAAACTATAATAAGAATTTGTAAATAATCCTATAATGAATTGGGGCATATTAATTAAAAAAAAATATGTGGAGCACAACTTTAACCTTTTTTATTTTTACATGCATATTTCATATGTATTATTCTAATATAAATCACATATATAAATGTATGTTTCTAGTAATAAATAACAGTTCAGATCAGACCCAGCTGCCATAACAAAGACAGGAATGGTGACTGGTGAAAATAGAAACAGTATTTCAAGTACAGAATAGATTGAAAATAATAGCAACAATAAAAATGTTGTAAAGAAGATTTAAACCCCATGGTAATGGTATGGAGTTGTATCAATTTAAAATCATACTTGCCAACTCTCCCTGAATGTCAGAGAGACTCCCTGAAATAGGGGTGATCTCCCTCACTCCCTGAAGAGTCTGGCATTCTCCCTGATGCTGAGCCAGTACAAGACGTGGTTGGCTTTGCTATCTGTGGTAGGATGACACAGTTCAGAAATTGTGTCCTATGTCCATATATTGATGCCTATGGAGGTGGCCATTCTCATGGAGACCAAGATTTAATCAAAGACTGACAGGTAAGACAACATGACTTCAGTAATCGAGACAGAAATGTAAAAGACACTTCAGTCTCTAGAGATTCATTAGCTGCTTTTCTTTAAGCATAATTGCCTACTCTCCCGGAATGTCTGGGAGACTCCCGCATTTCTGGGAGATCTCCCGGGCTCCTGGGAGAGCAGGGCAACCTCCCGGGAACCCTCCCAAATATTGCGTCATCTTAGCCCCATCTCCTGCTGTAATTGGCCAAAATTGTGACAATTGTTTAGGGGGCGGGGCCAAAATGATGTGATTCATTAAGCCCCGCCCCTGCACACCCACCTCCCCCGGGATCTCCCTGAAGCCAACAAGGAAAAGTTGGCAAGTATGTTTAAAATTGGATGCAAATTCCTATTTATTTTCCTCTCCCCTCAGTCAGCAGGAAAGCACAAGTCCAAACCTGGGCCTTAAAATTGCAGATAACATTTAATGTAAGGTTATGCACCTAGCCGTGGTAATAACTCTGCTATATATTAAATGGAATATAATTTGGAAAACTGAGAGGGAAAATGATTGCTGAACAGTAGTTGACAAAAAGCTGATAAACAGCACAGTGTCAGGCAGCAGCTGCTAAGGCGGATAAAATCCTAGTAATCATAGAAATGGGGATATATATAAGGCCTGAGTCATTAAGGAAAGTAAGGCATTAAAAAGAGAAAATGTTCTCCTGGACAAACCATGTTACAATACAAGGGGTGCACATTAGTTTATTATTTTGCACATAAGTTAAATACTGGCTGCTTTTTCATGTAGCGCACACATAATTGATTGCTTATTTGTACACTCAAATATAAAGTTGATCTAGGACATGCCCTACCCCAAATATAAATCTGTCCCCACATTTTACATTTACTTCCCCCTCCAAAGTCACATGGTTTTGCCCAGGTGCTAAGCTACTCCTTTTTTTTGCTTTCCTTTCCTTAATGACTCAGGCCCGTAATGTATAAGTCACCAGTTAGACCACATCAATATGGGTAGTTTTGGGCACCTCTTTAAAGGACAGAGGAGAACTTGAGAGGGTTCAGGTGAAGGGGATGGTAAGGATTCAGTTATAGAGAGAAAATATCAAGGCTTGTATATAAAGGAACATTAAATGTGACATAATATGCATTACAAAGGACCATTCACAAGTCATCAGTTGCAAATGGAAGACAGATGTTTTTACCATCAGCATAGGAAGGCGTTCTTTACTGTAAGGGGTCATTAAGCTGTAGAATTCTGTGACAAATTACATTTTAAATTCACTAGAATTTAAAAATGGATTGGATGTCTTTTTTTGTGAGAAGAGTATCTCTAACTATAATTATTAGAGGATATTATGAGGGTGATTCATTCAGGGAATTTTTCTGAGTGATATTTTTGCAGTCTGTAAGAATTTTGTCCTCCCTGTCACATTAAATTGGCTTCCTTTTGCCTTCCGCTCGATCAACACAATTATAATTTATAAAAGGTGGAACTTGATGAACAGGTTTTTTTTTTTCAATATACTGTAACTATGTAACCATTTAAAACTGAACTTTTAACTTCTCCAGGCTGCATGAATGAGGTCCATTTTGATGACCCCAATCAAGGCCCAAGACCCATGGCCCCACGAGCACTGCTTTGTATGGAGAATTCTGTCAATGGTGCACAGGTTCTAAAAACCCTGGCAGTTTCAAGGATCAAACACCACACATATTAAGAACAGAAAAAGCTACTTCAGTATCTCAATAAAAAGTTACACATTTTTTTAAGTAAGTTATATTTCTGAATGTCCAAGTCCTTCCTGACAAAGTGATGCATTGAACCAGGGCAATTAATTTTAGATACGAGTTTAATTTTCATTTGCAGTTAGAGGTATCACCTTTCTTACATGTAACACCCCCTCTCAGGGGCGCACGCAGGGGGGGTTTAAGGTTCTCCAGAAACCCCTCCACTCCGCGAAAAACAGTGTCCCTAGATAGCGACACTGTACTATACAGCAGCCGCGGCGCTGTCAAAGAAGCGTCCCCGGCGGTGCTGTATTGTAGTACAATACAGCACTGCCGCGGACGATTCTTTGACAGTGCTGCGTTTGCTGTTCAGTGCAGTGCCGCCGAAATGGAGCTGCTGCGCATGCGCGGCCGCAAGCTCTGTCTTCTTTTGGACACACATTAAATACTGTTTTTTCATGAAGCACACAAATATCAACTTTAAATTTCAGTGTACAAATAAGCTATCAAGTATTTGTGTGCTACATGAAATAGTCAGTATTTAACTTATGTGCAAAACAGAAAACTAGTTTGCACCCCTTGCATTGTAACATGGTTTTGTCCAGGAGACTGAAATAAGATACCTCTTCATTTAAAAACCTTAATGAATCAGGGCCCTAGTGTTTATCTTTTCTACACCTAGTGGTAAGGGAAACATTTACACAGTTTTACATCTACCTATAGATTACAACAATATTATTCTCTTTACTAGAGCATAGTGATACACAGTAAGGGGTATGTTTACTAAACTGCGGGTTTGAAAAAGTGGAGATGTTGCCTATAGCAACCAATCAGATTCTAGCTGTCATTCTGTAGCATGTACAAAATAAATGAAGGCTAGAAACTGATTGGTTGCTATAGGCAAAATCACCACTTTTTCAAACCCGCAGTTTAGTAAATATACCCCTAAGTGTCACTCGTACAGATCCTGCAGCCTGTCCTACACCCATTGTGAGATTCTAGTAACAACTTAATAACACTGTCTATGTGAATCAGTGCAAGTGCAGCTGTCTGACTGGTAGGTGCGCACCAAAATATATCCTTATGAGCAAAACTGCAATACGATCCTTTCTCATATCATCTATGAGCTGGGATAAAGGATACCACTTTCTTTAGACATAGCAGATTTATGAGTAACCATAACCCAAAACTACCACTGTATATATTAACCTGCATTGAAACGTTGTCTGATGTTCTTAATTCTACTGTCCCTGTTAGCTCAACATCAAGGGAAAACCAGCTTCATTTTTAAACACAATAATAACAGTAACTACTTAGTATACTTGGGATATTCTTCAGATATTAAAGGATTTACTTTTGCTACAGTACACAATCTGGAATGCAATCTAAAATGTCATATTTATACACTGTATTTCATTCACTATTGTTTTGTGCCATTTCAAAGGTCATAGAACCTATAAAGTATAACTAATGTGAATAAACAGTACTGTAATATACTCAAATATACATCTGTTAGCCAGGCCAGGTACCCATTGCGCCAATGCTATTTAAAATTAGAGATGAGCGCACTCGGATTTCTGAAATCCGAGCCCACCCGAACGTTGCCGATCCGAGTCGGATCCGAGATAGATCCGGGTATTGGCGCCAAATTCAAATCTGAAACTGAGGCTCTGACTCATAATCCCATTGTCGGATCTCGCGATACTCGGATCCTATAAATTCCCCGCTAGTCGCCGCCATCTTCACTCGGGCATTGATCAGGGTAGAGGGAGGGTGTGTTAGGTGGTCCTCTGTCCTGGTAGATCTCGTGCTGTGCTGTTTAGTTCTGTGCTGTGCTGTTTAGTTCTGTGCTGTGCTGTGCTGTGTTCTGCAGTATCAGTCCAGTGGTGCTGTGTGCTGTGTGCTGTGCTCTGTCCTTCTGAGGTCAGTGGTGCTGCTGGGTCCTGTGCTGTGTCCTGTTCAGTCCAGTGGTGCTGTGTCCTGTGCTCTGTGCTTCTAAGGGCATAGTTATTTCCCCAATATTCCCCTGTGTTTTAAAAAAAAAAAAAAAAAAAGTTATTTAAAAAAATACCAAAAACTAATTTAACTTTTTTTTAATTACCACAAAATTTGCACAACCAATCCTGCAGTATAAGCCCATTGGTACTGCAATATTACCAAGTTCACACATTCAGCAGTAAAAGTCCAGTGGTACTGCAATATTACAAAGTTTACACATTCTGCAGTATCAGTCCAGTGGTGCTGTGTCCTGTGCTCTGTCCTGCTGAGTTCCGTAGTGCTGCTGGGTCCTGTGCTGTGTCCTGTTCAGTCCAGTGGTGCTGTGTCCTGTGCTCTGTGCTTCTAAGGGCATAGTTATTTCCCCATTATTCCCAAGTTTTTAAAAAATAAAAAAAAAGTAAAAAAAAATAAAAAATAAAAATTTAAAAAAAAAATATATAATTATAACCAAATTTGCAAAACCAATCCAGCAGTATAAGCCCATTGGTACTGCAATATTACCAAGTTCACACATTCAGCAGTAAAAGTCCAGTGGTACTGCAATATTACAAAGTTCACACATTCTGCAGTATCAGTCCAGTGGTGCTGTGTCCTGTGCTCTGTCCTGCTGAGTTCCGTAGTGCTGCTGGGTCCTGTGCTGTGTCCTGTTCAGTCCAGTGGTGCTGTGTCCTGTGCTCTGTGCTTCTAAGGGCATAGTTATTTCCCCATTATTCCCAAGTTTTTAAAAAATAAAAAAAAAGTAAAAAAAAATAAAAAATAAAAATTTTAAAAAAATATATATAATTATAACCAAATTTGCAAAACCAATCCAGCAGTATAAGTCCATTGGTACTGCAATATTACCAAGTTCACACATTCTGCAGTATCTTGTGCTACATATAATGAAGACCAAAAATTTGGAGGATAAAGTAGGGAAAGATCAAGACCCACTTCCTCCTAATGCTGAAGCTGCTGCAACTAGTCATGACATAGACGATGAAATGCCATCAACGTCGTCTTCCAAGCCCGATGCCCAATCTCGTAGTACCGGGCATGTAAAATCCAAAAAGCCCAAGTTAAGAAAAAGTAGCAAAAAGAGAAACTTAAAATCATCTGAGGAGAAACGTAAAGTTGCCAATATGCCATTTACGACACGAAGTGGCAAGGAACGGCTTAGGCCCTGGCCCGTGTTCATGACTAGTGGTTCAGCTTCACCCACGGATCTTATCCCTCCTCCTCCTCCTCCCCCCTCCAAAAAATTGAAGAGAGTTATGCTGTCAGCAACAAAACAGCAAACAACTCTGCCTTCTAAAGAGAAATTATCACAAATCCTCAAGGCGAGTCCAAGGGTGTTGGTGGTTGTCAAGCCTGACCTTCCCATCACTGTACGGGAAGAGGTGGCTCGGGAGGAGCCTATTGATGATGTAGCTGGCGCTGTGGAGGAACTTGATGATGAGGATGGTGATGTGGTTATTGTAAATGAGGCACCAGGGCGGGAAACAGCTGATGTCCATGGGATGAAAAAGCCCATCGTCATGCCTGGTCAGAAGACCAAAAAATGCACCTCTTCGGTCTGGAGTTATTTTTATCCAAATCCAGACAACCAATGTATGGCCATATGTAGCTTATGTAAAGCTCAAATAAGCAGGGGTAAGGATCTTGCCCACCTAGGAACATCCTCCCTTATACGTCACCTGAATAACCTTCATAGTTCAGTGGTTAGTTCAGGAACTGGGGCTAGGACCCTCATCGGTACAGGGACACCTAAATCCCGTGGTCCAGTTGGATACACACCAGCAACACCCTCCTCGGCAACTTCCTCCACAATCTCCATCAGATTCAGTCCTGCAGCCCAAGTCAGCAGCCAGACTGAGTCCTCCTCAATACGGGATTCATCCGAGGAATCCTGCAGCGGTACGCCTACTACTGCCACTGCTGCTGTTATTCGGTCATCTTCCCAGAGGGGAAGTCGTAAGACCGCTAAGTCTTTCACAAAACAATTGACCGTCCAACAGTCGTTTGCCATGACCACCAAATACGATAGTAGTCACCCTATTGCAAAGCGTATAACTGCGGCTGTAACTGCAATGTTGGTGTTAGACGTCCGCCATCAGTGGAGTGGGATTTAGAGGGTTGATGGAGGTATTGTGTCCCCGGTACCAAATCCCGTCGAGATTCCACTTCACTAGGCAGGCGATACCAAAAATGTACAGAGAAGTACGATCAAGTGTCCTCAGTGCTCTAAAAAATGCGGTTGTACCCACTGTCCTCTTAACCACGGACATGTGGACAAGTGGTTCTGGGCAAACGAAGGACTATATGACTGTGACAGCCCACTGGGTAGATGCATCCCCTTCCGCAGCAACAGCAACAGCTGCATCAGTAGCAGCATCTACAAAATGGCTGCTCGTGCAAAGGCAGGCAACATTGTGTATTACAGGCTTTAATAAGAGGCACAACGCTGACAACATATTAGAGAAACTGAGGGAAATTATCTCCCAGTGGCTTACCCCACTTAGACTCTCATGGGGATTTGTGGTGTCAGACAATGCCAGTAACATTGTGTGGGCATTAAATATGGGCAATTTCCAGCACGTCCCATGTTTTGCACACACCATTAATTTGGTGGTGCAGCATTACCTCAAGAGTGATAGGGGTGTGCAGGAGATGCTTGTGGTGGCGCGCAAAATTGCTGGACACTTTCGGCATTCAACCAGTGCCTACCGCAGACTAGAGGCACATCAAAAAAGCATGAACCTGCCCTGCCATCACCTCAAACAAGAGGTTGTGACACGCTGGAACTCCACCCTCTATATGCTGCAGAGGATGGAGGAGCAGCAAAAGGCCATTCAGGCCTACACAGCCACCTACGACATAGGCAAAGGAGTGGGGATGCGCCTCAGTCAAGCGCAGTGGAGACTGATTTCCGTGTTGTGCAAGGTTCTGCAGCCATTTGAACTTGCCACACGAGAAGTCAGTTCCGACACTGCCAGCTTGAGTCAGGTCATTCCCCTGATCAGGCTGTTGCAGAAGCAGCTGGAGAAAGTGAGGGAGGAGCTGGTAAGCCATTGCGATTACACCAAGCATGTAGCTCTTGTGGATGTAGCCCTTCGTACGCTTTGCCAGGATCAGAGGGTGGTCACTCTTTTAAAGTCAGAGGAATACATTCTGGCCACCGTGCTCGATCCTCGGTTTAAAGCGTATGTTGTGTCTCTGTTTCCGGCGGACACAAGTCTACAGCGGTGCAAAGACCTGCTGGTCAGGAGATTGTCCTCTGAAGAGGACCGTGACATGCCAACAGCTCCACCCTCATTTTCTTCCACATCTATGGCTGCGAGGAAAAAGCTCAGTTTTCCCAAAAGAGGCGCTGGCGGGGATGCTGATAACATCTGGTCCGGACTGAAGGACCTGCCAACCATTGCAGACATGTCTACTCTCGCTGCATTGGATGCTGTCACAATAGAAAAAATTGTGGATGATTACTTTGCTGACACCATCCAAGTAGACATGTCAGACAGTCCATATTGTTACTGGCAGGAAAAAAAGGCAGTTTGGAAGCCCCTGTACAAACTGGCTCTATTTTACCTGAGTTGTCCCCCCTCCAGTGTGTACTCGGAAAGAGTTTTTAGTGCAGCGGGGAACCTGGTCAGTGAGGGGCGAAGGAGGTTGCTTCCTCATAACGTTGAAAAAATGATGTTTATAAAAATGAATAATCAATTCCTCAATGAAGTACAGCACTGCCCTCTAGATAGTACAGAGGGACCTGTGGTTGTGGAGTCCAGCGGGGACGAATTGATAATGTGTGATGAGGAGGAAGTACACACTGTAGGGGGAGAGGAATCAGAGGTTGAGGATGAGGACGACATCTTGCCTCAGTAGAGCCTGTTTAGTTAGTACAGGGAGAGATGAATAGCTTTTTTGGTGTGGGGGCCCAAACAAACCAATCATTTCAGCCAAAGTTGTTTGGTAGGCCCTGTCGCTGAAATGATTGGTTTGTTAAAGTGTGCATGTCCTATTTCAACAACATAAGGGTGGGTGTGAGGGCCCAAGGACAATTCCATCTTGGAACTTTTTTTTTTGCATTATATGACCAATCAACAGTCGTTTGCCATGTTCAAAAAGTAAAACCAAATTTAAACAAATTCAAGAAATTAAACCAAAAGTAAAATGCCCTGTCATAATTTAAAACAAGAGGTATTGACGTGCTCTAAAACTACTGTATTGTTGTTTATATTTTATAAACACTACACTTGAAAGCTTGAGTCTTTCAATGAAAAAGTAACTGTCCATTACACGAATATTTGCAACAGGGACAATTTTAGGGTTAAGAAAGTCAACTAATAACACTTCGACGCTGTCTGTCTTTATAAACACTACACTTGGAAGTTGGAGGAGGTATTGTGGCCCCGGCACCAAATTTACTACCGGGGCCACTCCACTGTGCAGTCCATATTTAGGTGTATCAGATATTAAACAACGGTGACAGTTGATGCCCAATTTTTTAATTATATTGTTGGCGCTGTAAAAAATTGTGTTCCGGGCACACTACGCAGTCCATACCCTTTTTTGGTGGAATTCTGACCCGTGGAGGGTTTTTTAATTATATTGTGGCCTCGGTACCAATAAGTGTACCGGGGCCACCACACTACGCAGTCAAGATAGATAGATGCGTATCATAGATAAAGTACATTCAGTGGTGTGGGGCAAATTGAAAAATATTCAAAATGCACTGACATTATCAAAAACAAGAGGTTTTCACACGCTGAAACTCCAACATGTATATGATGGAGAGGATGGAGGAGCAGCCGTATGTGCAGTGTAATGCAGACCTGTTGAAGGTTTTTTTATATATTTTATTGTGGTGCCCAGTGCCCACTACTCTACGCAGTCCAGATACTATTTTTGGGTGTAATTCTGACCTGTTGAAGGTTTTCTATATATTATATTGTGGTGGCCAGTGGCCAGTCCTCTATGCAGTCCAGATACTATTTTTGGGTTTAATTCAGACCTATTGAAGGTTTTCTATATATTTTTAATTGTGGTGCCCAGTGGCCAGTCCTCTATGCAGTCCAGATACTTGTTTGGTGGAATTCAGACCAGTTGAGGGTGTATTTATTTTATTGTGGCCCCGGTATCAAATTGGGTACCGGGGCCACCCCACTACGCAGTCCAGATACTTGTTTGGTGGAATTCAGACCAGTTGAGGGTTTTATTATTATATTGTGGGGACCACTCTATACCACTCTATTTAATACTTTAATTCTATTACTAATTCCCATAAAGAGGAACTGCCGCTTCTATTTAATACTTTAATTCTATTAGTAGTTACCATAAAGAGGAACAAAATAAACAAATTTTACCAAAAGTATAATATGACTTACAAACACTACACTTGAAAGATGGTGCCTTTAAATGAAAAAGTCAGTCTTCATTGCACGACTATGTGCAACAGGGACAGTTTTTTGGTTTACTAAGTCAACCAATAACACTTCGACCCTGTCTGTCTTTAACATACTTGATGGGATCTCAATGACGAATGGTCTGTACCATGTTTGGAGGAGGTATTGTGGCCCCGGTACCAAATTGGGTACCGGGGCCACTCCACTATGCAGTCCAGATAGAGGTGTATCAGATATTAAACAACGTTGACTGTTGCTGCAAAAATTTTAAATAATATTGTGGGGAACACTACACTACGCAGTCCATAAACTTTTTGGGTGGAATTCAGACCTGTGTAGGGTTTTTTAATAATATTGTGGTGACCCACTCCTCTACGCAGTCCAGGTACATTATTGGTGCGAATCATACAAGTTCAGGGTTTTTAATTTATATTGTGGTGACCCACTCCTCTACGCAGTCCAGGTACATTATTGGTGCGAATCATACAAGTTCAGGGTTTTTAATTTATATTGTGGTGACCCACTCCTCTACGCAGTCCAGGTACATTATTGGTGCGAATCATACAAGTTCAGGGTTTTTAATTTATATTGTGGTGACCCACTCCTCTACGCAACTTAGGTACATTATTGGAGCGAATCATACAAGTTCAGGGTTTTTAATTTATATTGTGGTGACCCACTCCTCTACGCAGTCCAGGTACATTATTGGTGCGAATCATACAAGTTCAGGGTTTTTAATTTATATTGTGGTGACCCACTCCTCTACGCAGTCCAGGTACATTATTGGTGCGAATCATACAAGTTGATGGTTTTCTTATTATATATATTGTGGTGACCCACTCCTCTACGCAGTCCAGGTACATTATTGGTGCGAATCATACAAGTTCAGGGTTTTTAATTTATATTGTGGTGACCCACTCCTCTACGCAGTCCAGGTACATTATTGGTGCGAATCATACAAGTTCAGGGTTTTTAATTTATATTGTGGTGACCCACTCCTCTACGCAGTCCAGGTACATTATTGGTGCGAATCATACAAGTTCAGGGTTATTAATTTATATTGTGGTGACCCACTCCTCTACGCAGTCCAGGTACATTATTGGTGCGAATCATACAAGTTCAGGGTTTTTAATTTATATTGTGGTGACCCACTCCTCTACGCAGTCCAGGTAAATTATTGGTGCGAATCATACAAGTTCAGGGTTTTTAATTTATATTGTGGTGACCCACTCCTCTACGCAGTCCAGGTACATTATTGGTGCGAATCATACAAGTTGATGGTTTTCTTATTATATATATTGTGGTGACCCACTCCTCTACGCAGTCCAGGTACATTATTGGTGCGAATCATACAAGTTCAGGGTTTTTAATTTATATTGTGGTGACCCACTCCTCTACGCAGTCCAGGTACATTATTGGTGCGAATCATACAAGTTCAGGGTTTTTAATTTATATTGTGGTGACCCACTCCTCTACGCAGTCCAGGTACATTATTGGTGCGAATCATACAAGTTCAGGGTTTTTAATTTATATTGTGGTGACCCACTCCTCTACGCAGTCCAGGTACATTATTGGTGCGAATCATACAAGTTGATGGTTTTCTTATTATATATATTGTGGTGACCCACTCCTCTACGCAGTCCAGGTACATTATTGGTGCGAATCATACAAGTTCAGGGTTTTTAATTTATATTGTGGTGACCCACTCCTCTACGCAGTCCAGGTACATTATTCGGTGCGATTCATACCAGTTGATGGTTTTCTTATTATATATATTGTGGTGACCCACTCCTCTACGCAGTCCAGGTACATTATTGGTGCGAATCATACAAGTTCGGGGTTTTTAATTTATATCGTGGTGACCCACTCCTCTACGCAGTCCAGGTACATGTTTTGGTGCGATTAAGACCAGTTGATGGTTTTCTTATTATATTGTGGGAACCACTCCACTACGCAGTCCAGAAAGATAGCTCGTTGCAACGTTTTGGACTAAGAACTATATTGTGAGGTGTTCAGAATACACGGTAAATTAGTGGAAATGCTTGTTATTGAATGTTATTGAGGTCAATAATAGCGTAGGAGTGAAAATAAGCCCAAAAAATTTATTTTTTAACTTTTTAGGCTTTTTTCAAAAAAAATCCGAATCCAAAACCTTAAATCCGAACCAAAACCTTTCGGCAGGTGTTTTGCGAAACAAATCCGAACCCAAAACATCGAGAAAATCCGGATCCAAAACACAAAACACGAGACCTCAAAAGTCGCCCGTGCACATCCCTATTTAAAATATGATTGAAAAGCAACTTCACTGTAAACACGTTTGGCATGCGTTTGTTGCCAGTGATTTTACTAACATATTGAGGCATTGAAGGCTAAACGACTAGAATAATGTCAATGAGATGACTATAGGCTTCCCCAATGAATTCATCCACAGTATATGCATATAAATAGAGCAAGGGGTGTTTGGAAAAATGCAATTCACCAGAATTGTAGTAAAAACAAGAGTGGGTATGGTGACATTAGAAAGAATGGTTTCTATTGCCAGACCCGTTACATGCGTTACATGATTTTCCTGTAGGGTAGAGAAGTGGGTAGAAGTTGGGTAGAGAAACAATTAAAAAATATATGTGGGATGAGAGAAGGAAGGAGGGGGCCTGCCTGTTACATTTGTACTGGGACTTGCAATTTCTGGTGGCAGTGCTACACGTCAGGGGCTGCAAAATGTTTACCCTTAATCTCAGTAATAAGTTAAATTAATACATTTAATCAAATTAAGAGATACATATTTGTAATCACAATCGAATTCTAACACAAGGCTGAAACATTTACACATACAGCATACTTGTCAGTGTTAGTAGAAGTTCTTTTTTGTAAAGCGACCTGGACTAGGGTTATTAGTCCTATATAAATCGTCATTGCTAAACAGAATTCTACTTACTTTGACCTCTGGAAGACACTGGGTTTTAGAGATGTCAAGCTGCTCTACTTGCCTGGTTTAAATGCAGGACAGTTTGATTGACAGCCAAAAAATACTACAAGATGACAGGGATTTAGGTGTGTTATTGAAATGTATTTCATAAGTTCAGTATGACTTGAAAACTCCAGTGAATGCCAGTTAGGGATTTTTGTCTCTCTAAATAGCTAAAACAACAACACAATATTCTGTGGTAGTAATGACATTGGGACTCATCTGTCTGCTTCTGTGTTACTTTGCATAACCGTTTCAGTCTCTAAAACTACATAATGTAGGGTGGGACACAGCATAGAGAGTTGGAAGCACTAAACAGAACTGTGAGAAGAAGAAAGAATCATAAAAAGACAATAACAGAGGGATTACCTTAAAGGAAGTCACATGACCCAATTGTGTAATTTTCTTACACAATTGGGCTATAAATCCGGTAACAATGCAGATTTTCAGGATTCCTTTGCTGATTAGAGGGACATCCAGAAAACCATAGATAGTAAACTTTGAATTTAAATGGGAATTATGACAACATTTTTGAGAATTCTCAACACTGCACTCAGCTAGCAGGTCTGTGAGATTCTACCACTGGGAGCAGCCAAATTAAAAAAAATTAATTCACCAGTTGTCTTGAGCTAAATGACTTAATGTGATGGGTGAACAAACACAAGACATTTTTTTTGTTTACTTCATATGTCCCTGTATTATGTATGCCATGTTTTCCCCCACTTCCCAATGCTGCTGAGCACTGAGGCATCTAACAGATCAATGACAATAATAATAACACTTTATGTAAGTTCTTAACAGCAAAACATAATACAACAACAATCTAAATAAAAAGCACAGTGCTTTAAAATGCACTGAAAGCTGAACGACTAGAATAGTATCAATGAGAGAGAATGTATTGTACATATAACTGATTCTCAGAGGCCTCTCTGTGGACATACTCATACCATGCTCCATGTCTGTAGCAGTCAGGTTGGGAGTCTTGCATCGCCCATATTATTTATATAAGCATGCAGAGAAGGAATGGTTTACCACATGTTTTACTAATACAATGTCCCTTGTTTATTTTTCTCAAGGAAACAGTGAAATGAAACAGGAAACAACAAGTGTATGGTTATAGAAACTCATTAAGACAATTAAAAACTCCCTTCCCTTAAACACAACAAGGAATCCACTGTAAACAATGTGCAATAAATCCCTTTAGGGGAATTTTACTACTCGCACTAATTCACCATTTCAGCTTCAAGCGAATCTACGTGTATACATTACAGACAGAGAATAATGGTAAGTTTAAAAAGGGAAATTCCTTTGTTTGCTGTAATGGCTATAAAGGTGCGTTTGATGCAGGTCATATATCACCAGCATCCCACACTGAAAAAGAATCATTGATTAGAATTGAAAATATTGTACAGTGTATTCTAAACTTTCCACAAACTATTCAGTGTTCACCATTATATACAAGGAAAACGCAGTACAGTAAACAAAAGGTAAATACAGGAGGAAATAAAATGAGTGGTTTTATCAGAAATCCTGATATCCTGTGAAACTTCAGTCAAGCTTACTGATTAAAGTCTCAATCACAGTCAAAGAAGGATCTAGAGTATGAGAGATAGAAATGAAAAGCAGCAGCACAGTGGCACAATGGTTAGCATTGCTGCCTCAAACCACTGGTCATCATGGGGTCATTTCAACCAATCTGTGTGCTTTGTATGTTCTCCCCATGTTTGCATGACTTTCGTCTGTGTGTTACATTTTTAGCCAACAGTCTAAAGGCATATTGGTGGGTTAAATGAGAATTATTTCAGGATAATGTATATTTAATTTTAACCACTCTGTTATAACAGGCTTAATTAGAGGCTGAGTTTGTTATATGTTATATCTGTATGCAATTATTGCTTAACACATTGTATTAATGTCTGTGTGTGTGTGTTAGGGAATTTAGACTGTAAGCTCTAATGGGGCAGGGACTGATGTGAGTGAGTTCTCTGTACAGCGCTGCAGAATTAGTGACGCTGTGTAAATAGCTGATGATGATGATGATTAATCCTTTTGAGAAGTGGTCAGCAGGGCTACCAATAAGAATTTTGGGCCCGATACAGCAACTTCTTGGGGCCCCTTCCTTAGCTACCAAGGGGTGTGACCACACCAGGTAAGTGGCTCCTCCCACTACAGCTAGCCTGGGCCCTGGTATTTTGTACCTGCCACCCCCCTCTTTCGGCCCCCCTGGTGGTCAGCACTGGTGAATTTTTTGGGGGGGGGGTATCTTTTAATGTCATGCAGCAAAGTAGGAACGTTAATCAAACAAGAAACTAAGTTGACAACATCATCAATGCTAACATTTTAAATACATTTAAAATGGGGTTGCTCCATTGCTTACATGGGAGATTGTACCAATATTACCTGCCCAACAGGAACCCCATAAACAGAGATGAGCGAATTTGTAAAACTGTTCTCTGGAGTATTCACCATATTGTGCATTTGGGATGTAGAATTTTGTATGTGTCTCTGGATTTAAGGGCTAGATTTACTAAAGGGCGGTTTGGTGAAACTGACGGTTTTTGGCGTTTTTCCAGCGGTCTTAAAACCACCAGATTTACTAAAGCCGAAAACCGCAATTAAAATGGCCAAATTTTTCAAAACCACCACTTTACAAATCGCCATCCCGATTTTAACAATGATGAACATACAAACCACCAGAGTTACTAAGCTAGGGTTTGCCAAACCACCGCAAAACTGCCATCCAAATGGCCAAAATAAAGAGGTGGCTGTGAGTGGCGAGATTGCTCAAACTGCTGCTGTTTGAGCAAGTTTGCCATTCAGGACATAAGAGAAAGCACCATTGACACTTAAATTATTTGGACAATCATTATTTATTGATTAATTGGCAAAATGTATTTAATATTAATTTATGGGGGAAGTTTTTTTTACAATTTTTTTAAGGGTACTGTATTAAAGCAGTATATTATGGGGAAATATGAATATATAATAATATTAACTGATTGTCAATCATGGATATAATTATTTATGTTGCACAATTTGGCATAGTGCACGAATAATATAATAATTAAATAATTGTGTTCATTTAATATAATGGGGGGAAAAAAATCCCCATAAGTTAATATTAAATTAATTTTGCACCTTATTCAGTAAACAATGATTGGCCAAATAATTTAAATTTCAATGGTGCTTTCTCTTATGTTCTGAATGGCAAAATAGCTCAAACTTCAAGTTTGAGCTATCAAGCCATTCTGAAGCAGGTATTAAAACTGTTCTGTCCTGTATTTTGGATGGCAATTTTGATGGTCATTTTAACCAAATCGCTGGTTGTTTACCCTTTTCAATCCGCCACACATCACCATCCATTTTAAATCGCAGCCTCAAACCGCCCTATAGTTAATGCGGCGGTTTGGACCACTAAACCGCCGGCGATGTGTGGCAGTTTAAAACTAGATTCTTAGTAAATCTAGCCTGAAGTGTTAGACACGGAAATCCCTTTCATTTCTGTTCCATCATGATTTCTCCCTTATTATACTACACAATGTTATCGTCCCAGCTCTCTTTACAGACTACAAATTCTGCTAAATGTGGAAAGCAGAATTTATGGAGAAGATTCAATTGGCGCAAAGTGTATCCGGGAAACGTCCGTGGAGACGCCTCACGCCAATGTAATCTCAGGCATCTCCGCTCATTTTTTCTCACACCCCATAGAGGGGCACAGAAAAATGAGCGCAGATTTTTACCGTAATTGCAGGGTAATGTGCGCAACCGAACATCATGGTGATATCCGCACGACACATCGCCGATAACTGAATCTCCTCCTATGAATGCAGTGCGGAATTTCTGTATCACCTGAACCTCGGCAAAGTGACTTGTTCCGTCACAATGTTCAATTTGTGTCAAATTCCACTCTGCTCATCTCTAGGAGCTGCAGACAGTGGTTAGCAGTACATTACACACAGTACATTGTATGACAATATTGTAAGAATTATTACAGTTATCTTCTACCACTTATCCTCAAGTTTTAGTTTGCATTGGCAAAACATACGAAAAAGGGAAGGGAGATTTGTCCTAAACCATGACAAATAACATAAAAAAGGAAGTATCTGTATAACTCAAACTTTGTGTTCTACGCAAGTTGCTATGGGTATAAACAGAAGCAGGTATTTCTGCAAGCTCCACAAATAACAGCTGTATTTATAGACATCAGTAGTTGGTGCACAATGTTATTAGCTTTCACTGGTAACAGCTTCTGTAATAAACTGAGTCTACTGATAAAAATCAGAAAGGTTAAGCTTGGTAACAACATAGATGCAGCAAATCATCTGTTTCCAATTCAGCTAAATACGAATCCTCTTACATGCGTATTACAGTTAAGAAGGAGGTGCTTACTTATTGCTATTATTTTTATTATTCTCATCATCCTTTATTATGAGGGGCTGATGTGTCATGTTAGGCTGTGACACTGATATCCCTGTGTCCTGCTCACTCTCCTCGCATAGGATACGTGTGCCCCCAGGTATCAGCTTCTTGGTCTAGGAGTATATTAGTGTAAGTGTCTCACAGAGCTAAGTACAGAGAAGTGAAACTTTCCCAGTGGGACTATAGGCTGAGTGGTTTATATTATTCCTGAAGGAACACTGAAGTGATCAGAACTCACTGATTATAACCTGTCTCATCAGAACTACAGATATTTCCCGGAGTTTATACATATGTTAACATGACTCGCAGATTTAAATGGGATTATAGGATAGACGAAAGCAAAAGCTCTATAGACAAATTAAACTCAACTTTGGGTTGAAACAAGGAAGATTATTGCAACATAATATGAGTATATATATATATATATATATATATATATATATATATATATATATTAATCTACTAGCAAAGGGAAGATAAACATATTATTGGTGTCTTTACTACGAGTGTTCAGATGACTTATGAACTCCTCCATCTGTCTGACCCACCATATGGCTAATGAAGTGGACAAATACAGCTGCCACACACAACAGGTGATACCACAAGTGTATCCCTCATGGGGCCTCACTAAAGATAACTAGGCACATGGTACTGGATGTTGTAATGAACACACAGACAGGGAGAAAACCAGGGGGAAAAAATCACTACAGTGTTACTGGATGTTCAAGCCTAAAATATATGACCCAGAGTCAAAGTACTATCCGTAACCTCAGAAACTAGAGGCAATATACAACTATCTTTTAGCAAACATCCACAACTGGAAACACAGCCAGCAGGTTGTTTTATATAACCCACTGCTACACAAAATCATTAACTTTACTCCAGTAACAAAGGAAATACAAGGTCTATACAGTTTCCTCACTAAGGGGTCTATTTATGACCCTTCGTTTTTTTGACTTGATACTTTTCAATCCTTATCTCCTTGATAAGGATTGAAAAGTAACGGCTATGTATTAAAAATCTTCTCAAGGACAGCAGTGCCGATAACCTGCTGTCCCTGAGAAGTGACTCACCTGATCATCGCAGTCTTTTCTCAATGTTGAAGGCTGCGATGATCTTCTCTTTTTTTTTTTTTTGTTAGTGCGCATGCACCTACTGAATAGTTGGTGCATGCGCAGTAACATCCTGGCCGGCAAACTGCAGGATGATTGACAGGGAGGGATCACATGATCCCTCCACACATGCGCTGTCCAGCTCTGCTCTTCAGAGCAGAGCTGGACAGCGCGAAAGTTTTCAGATATGTTAATGTACGCCAGCTTCAGATGGCGCCAGCTTCAGATGGAGTACATTAACATGTAAAAAAAGAGAAAAGTTTCTCTAGTTGAAATTTCATACATAGCGGTTCTGAGCACTTCCCATACACTGTTATGGGGAGTGCTCAGAAAACCGATAGGAAATGCAAAGCAGCAGATATCTGAGATATCTGCTGCGATGCTTCAATGGTACATAGTGATTTCACGGTAAACCCCCGAAAACTGTTGTTTTCGGGGGGTTTACCACAGGAAAAATGCTTGGTAAATAGACCCCATAACCAGTAATATGAGTTAGGGAGCTCGCCAGGCTAGACACAGAATAGACGTCCAAGTGAGGTTGTATCTATGGGGTATATTTAAGAAATAACGGTAGTGCACTATCATGCACTTACCGTGTAAATTAGTCCACGATGTCTCCTACTCAAATTTATTAAAGGTGCATTGCAGCAGATATCATGGATATCTGCTGCTTTGCACTCCTTATCGTTTTTGCGAGCAGTCACCATACAACAGTATGGTGACTGCTCTGGCCGCAATCTAACAAGTCCCGAAAAAATACATTATCAGAATTGAAGAAATCCAATGCTGTCAGCTCTGCTCCGAAGAGCAGAGCTGGACAGCGCATGTGTGGAGGGATCACATGATCCCTCCCTGTCACTCAGCGCTCTCTCTCTGCAACGATAGTTGCAGAGACAGAGAGGGGATCTTTGTGCGCATGTCCAGTTCTTGGAACTGGACATGCGCAATTGAAGAATGAAAAGAACGAGGAGAAGACCCGGAGATAGCGCTTCCGAAGAGGCGGGTAAGTATGTTTGTTTACATCACAGAAACAGCAGTTTTTCGGAACTGCTGTTTCTGTGCAGGGTTGTACATAAATGTGAGAAATAGTTCAATCCTTATCATTGCGATAAGGATTGAAAACTACTTTTCACTTTATGTGAATATTGATAAATGTGCCCCTATAGCTCTTCACAAGCTGACAAGAAGAACAACAACAACATCAAAACACCCCACAATGAGGAGACCAAACAAGGCTGAACAGGCTGTCTGTAGATGTATGTTCTGTGCTAGGACATGCACGTTACAGTCTCTAACCTTAGTGGGTGCACTGATATGTAAAAACTTATGCCATCTAAATAGCATTACTTAGAGGTCTATTCTTCTTGTGGAAGGGTTTATTTTCATATTGTTCCTAAGGAATGTAGCTTGGAAACCTACATAATTATTATTGTTTTAGTGAGGAAAGTGTACACAACTACTGTTTCTTGAACTAAATTTCCTTTCTTTTCTTTCTCTTTATAGCTATTCCTGTGCTCAAAAAAACAGCCTATCAAGCCCTGAGGAGACAATATCCTTTACGTGGATATTCTGAGGCAGCAAAAACATGTGTTATGGTTCAAGCCAGTAATGCTCAGCCTTTTTTGTTATACTTGAAGCCCCAATTGTCAGTGTGCTATTGTTCTAGGACTCCAAAAGAAGCAGTTCCCAATAGAATATATTTCATATTAACTATCAAGGAACCCCAAAAATTGTTGTGGGACCCAGACTCACAAATTGTGTTTTTTTTCCTTTTTGCAATGGCTTATACCCCATTAAGATTCAATATAATTAAATTATGATTTGATAGGTATATTACATAACAGTTTACATATAAGTTACAAATGTCTATTTTATGTAGAATAATACAAATGTAGAGCCACAGCCCCCAACCCCCTATAAAGCTGCATTACACCTAGAAAAATATTTTGCCTAGGTTCTCCCTCACCTCCGGGAAATGCTACATACGGATGTAGTTTGCGGGCTCCTCCATTTCTGTTACAGTCCTGACCTAAAACTAGGGTGGGGGTAGGGTAGATTGCGGCTTTCCTGGAACTTAAAGAGAAATGATATCACCTCATTCATGTTATTGTATGCAGGTGAGGTTTCCTCTTACAGGACGACATGCAGTGCACTGCATAAGAGACTACTTGGGCAATATCAATCAGTGCCCTCAGGGACTGTCTTTATGTTACATAGAAAGTCAAGTATGAGCATGACGACTATGGTGAGAACAATGCATAGATTCCATAAAACACATGGCCACTTTACAATAAAAATAAAAAATGTCTTGGTTTAAACACACATTGCTGCAAACAGAAAATACAGTAATATAATAGAACTTAAGACCGTTGACCGACAGTTATAAGCAGTTAAAAGATAAGTTCACACAAAACTAAAAATGATGACAAGATTTCTGATAGTGACCTGAATAAACAGACATAGGTCTCTATGTGTTTTGGGTGGAGAGGGGGATTACCAATTATATTAACCTTGAAATATGTTTCAAACACATACAAGGTGGTCCATATGTGTGGAAACACCCATTTAAAATGGAAATGAGTAAGGGAATATTAATCCAGTGTCTACACATATGATCTGCGTATAACACATGTGTTTCGTTTTCCAGATATCAAGACAATCTCAACACATTCTGTTTGTGTTAGTGCCATCGTCGTTAATGTCAATACCTGCAAAAGAAAACTCTGTTAAAAGTCGAGAATGAATAAAGTTGTGTTAAAACAAAGAACACCGCTGTTTTTCTTATGAAATTCTCCATCTGCTTGATATGTCACATGACTACCTTCCCATGTAATAATTTAGAGTTGCATCCCAGATAGCCGGCTTCAAGATGGCCGCCATACTGGCCACATACCCTAAAAAGTTTTCCACCACACCTAGATCATATGTGTAGACACTGGATTAATATTTCCTTACTCATTTCCATTTTAAAAGGGTGTTTCCACACTTATGTACCACCCTGTATTTGAAAGTAAATGTAGTACCTATGAATCCAGGGCGCAACACTCTCCTGAGCCCCCCTTGTGCTCTTCTGAAGATAAGAGACGGGAGAATTGTAAGGGTGGATCAGCTGTGGGACTATCACTACCTATTCTGCAATAATTGGTATTGTACTTATTTACATATTCATTTCTTAGTTATGCTTTCTCTTGCCACTTTAAATACCTTAAAGGTGATTTCTATCTACTGCCCAGTGTTTTTTTGTTTTGTAATACAAACCTTCTGTGACCTACGCCAGAGATTCAGCCATTGCTTGCTGGAGAATGTACAAAGGTGTCTGCAAGAAGGCGCCACTTGATTGACCTGGTGCCCCAGTCAGGCAACTTGTTGCTGCCATTCCCCCATCGCAGTCCTGCCTGATTTGAAACTTGACTATGGTAGGTACTAATTAAATAATAATTGAGGCTCCAGGCTGGACTGGCTCCATTCTGCTAGTCTGCAAAGGGCAGTTGAAAATCCACTTTAAACATAATAATTCAAAATTTAAATATTTATTGAAAGTAATAGTTTTGAAAATCTTTTTTCTGTATTTTCAGAAGGCTTTCATGAACTGAAGTGACTCGGTGTGCAGGATGAAAAGCTTCCCCATGACATCAGCTGTGACTGCAATAAATGAATCCCTTCTTTTATTTTAAGCCAAGACAAATAAACCCACCAAGTTCAAAACAAATGTATTCATGTAGATTTATGTTGTAATGTTATTCATGTACAAAAGACACTTGAAGCTACAGAATAATGAGATAGGAATCTATGTAAGAGAATACACACACCTGTGATAAGAATGTAAGATCTTCTTCCTGATACTCTAATAACAGATTGTGGCCATCAATTTAGCCATGCAAGCAGTATATAATCAATAATGCCACTAGAAATCACTATTACGAAGGCATTTAGCCTTCGTAATTTCATTATGCACTTCTAAGCACCATAGAGATGTAGCAGAGTTTAATGCATTGAATGGTGCAGCCATCATCACATAAGAGAACAGTTTGCAACTGATTTGGAAATCCAGAGCTAACAATAGCTAAACTAATCACAGGCCATTCACAAGATAGCATCAGTTCTTCAATTAATCCTTAACGATGGAGCAGTCTTTTTTGAAGCATGCCCAAACATTCATTTTTGCAGGATAGTCAAAATTTCTAATGGGAAAATAGCATAGCCTATCATTCTGTGGGTGTGTTAAAAAGGGATCTTGACTGGGCAAGACAGAGGGGTGGCCAAATATGTCACAATTGTTTTCCCTATGTTGGGATCTCATAAAATGTAAATGAAAAACTGGAAAACCCAAGTAACCTGGGGGTAAATGTATGAAACTGCCCATGTTGCAAGTCACCGAATATCGATGACTTTACAGGGGAGTTTAAAGCGGCAATGGCTTTTAAAGGCAAAATTTGCCTTTAAAAGTCATTGCCGCTTTAAATTCCCGCAGCAAAGTCAATGATCTTCGGCGACTTGCAAAAAAATGGGCAGTTTCATACATTTACTCCCTGACATTTCTCAGTCCATAAAATCCATGGCATGTTACCTTTTGAACTAAAAATAATCTGTTATAGGACCTATCCCTACTTATCCTGTTAATTGGGAATTACCTGGTGTTTGAATAATGGAGAAAAAAGCATTTTGAATTAAATATTTTGGATGAAAAAAAATTGGACTGTTCTAGGAAAAACTGGGATACACAGAAATCCTATATCTGTGACATCTGCGCAGTTATGTCTGCTCCCTCCGTACCGTGCCTTGCAAAACAATCTGTCTTCTACCTGATATCCCCAGAGTTTCTATCGATAATACACAAACCCTAAAGAACTGCACCCACTTTAGTTTTGGGTAGAGATGCAGGAGTTAAAATAAAAACCCAAAGCACACTTACCTCACCATACACCAGATCCACTGGGATATGCCATGGCCGCACACTGATCCCACACTGAACTCTTTACTAGGCTTAACAATTTGGCCTGTTTCAAAGATGGCAAGCAGGTGCCTTTCCACCAGAAGTTCATGGGAAAGGGGCATTGGCACCCCTCTGCCAGCTTATAGCATGCCAAGCTGTAAGAGCTTAGAGAGGACAGTAGCATGGGGCAGTTAGAGACATTGCAGACTCCAGGGAACAGCGCCTTCAAGCTAAATCATACTTGTCATATCTCCCGGAATGTCCGGGAGAGTCCCGAAATCCGGGTAGGTCTCAGGGACTCATGGGACAGCAGGCAATTCTCCCGCATCCTGTCCACTTCCTAGTGCCCACTTCCTAGTGAAGTGGGCAGGATGGGAGCCTCAATGACATGATTTGCGGTGAATTGTGTCACTTTAGCCCCACCCCATGACAAAATGCAGATTGTCACGGGGCGGGGCCAAAAGATGCAATTGACCAAGCCCTGTCCCCTTCTGCCCTCCCACCATGCCCCCTATCCGGCATCTTCTGGAGCTCCATATATCAAAGTTGGCAAGTATGAGTTAAATATGCTGTCAGGGATTATTTTTTAACTTGGTCAACTAAACAATCAACTAAACAATCACAGAGAATAGCAGCAACATAGACACCCCTACCCAACAGTATAAAAACATAATACATTCAACTGTTCTTATGAAAAAAAAAATGAAAAATTAAATCTTAATTTTAACCAATCTATTACAGAGGACATTTTGACAATACTTCCCCTTTAAGTCCTGTCTGCTCTGGGAATGTCATCTAAAATTATTTCAACATTTGCCAACCTTAAAGCCTTTACCAACCAGCAGCAAGCACATTACTATATGGCCAGCCGGCATCAGGTTTAGAGAGCCAGCTCTTGTGCAATATTTACAAAACTTCATCCTCTTGTGTAAATAGAGACAGACACACATTTAATGTGCCAGTAAGGATGTGGTGAAAATAGACAGGAATGCTCCAGACATCCGCATTATCCAACTTATAACATTCCACTATGAAAGCCATTAGAAGCTGCATTAAAACTGACTTACGCAATCTTTGGCTGTCCAGCTCCTCTTAAACTATAACTAGCGAAAAATGATGCCACACATTGAATGATTGATATAACCTGTGACTCCTTAACTGTATAAAAGATGAATTACATTATATTATGTCCATTAATAAAGCTTTCAGATTGCCAGCAATAATAAATCAAGATAAATGAAGCAATTGGAATATTTTTCGAACAACCAAGTAAAAGTGGTGAAGTAAAACAGCCCTGACTACACTGGAGAAAAGTCTATAAATCTATCATTACCATATATTAATAAATAAATAACATATATTCTGACTATACAGTTAAGCTAAAATATAAGTCCCCTGGAACACGCAAACTGACATCTATAACTGTCTGTTAAATGGTTGACTGGTGATAAATTAAACAAAGGCTTGGATTTGTACTACATGTATAAACATATATCTTACAGTGAATATGCCATGCAGCTAAGACCTAGGCTGCGTACTGGCGACACTGCTCTCTGCCTATGGTACGCTAACTATCATCACCATTTATTTATATAGCGCCACTAATTCCTCAGCGCTGTACAGAGAACTCATTCACATCAGTCCCTGCCCCACTGGAGCTTACAGTCTAAATTCCCTAACATACACACAGACAGACAGAGAGAGAGACTAGGGTCAATTTTGATAGCAGCCAATTAACCTATTAGTATGTTTTTGGAGTGTGGGAGGAAACCGGAGCACCTGGAGGAAACCCATGCAAACACGGGGAGAACATACAAACTCTACACAGATAAGGCCATGGTCAGGAATTGAACTCATGAGCCAAGTGCTGTAAGGCAGAAGTGTTAACCACTACACCACCGTGCTGCCCCACTAATCAGGAAGTCGTCTTCTGAGAGAGGAAACGCTGCATTCTCCACATCACTACAGGATTATATGGATTGGGTTTCATCATGGAGAAAGGCTGACAGACTCAGGCCCGGCGCTCCCATTAGGCAACCTTAGGCAGTTGCCTAGGGCGCCGGGACCTGCAGGGCGCCGCTGACTAGATTTTCTAATCTAGTCAGCGGTTCAGCGGCTCGGGAACATAGTGCAGCGGCGGCGGGGTGCAGCCGCTGTTTTTCAATGTCTGCGGCGCATCTCACACTGACGTCAGTGATCATGTGATAGTCTGTCCAGCGGCGCCTCTGAAGTATCACACTGTCTGTCACTGACAGACAGTGTGAATAAAGTTGTTCCCGACGTCCCCCTCCCCTCCCCTCTCAACATGCATCGCGAGGAGCAGCTAGAGGAAGAAAAGGTGAGCAAAAATCTAATTCTTTTTTTATTTAGTGTGTTCGGGGGGCGGGGATGCGGGCACGGGGGGCGCGGCGGCGGAGAAATTTTGCCTAGGGCGCCGCAAACCCTAGCACCGGCCCTGGACAGACTATTTGTTCTGCCCACCGGTCCTAAGAAAGACAAGGCAGGCTCACTGAGAGTGATAGCTCACTGGATCATCGGCTTGCTCAGTGAAACATACAGGATAAATCCAAGCACATTCTACCTATGGAACGTGTACATGTCTTGTAGCTTGTACAAAAGTATTACAAGAAGTAATAAATACAACATACATGGCTTCAGTGGACTCAGCATTGTTAATAAACTCACCAATATGCCTATATAGAGAGCATTGACAATTGTTATCATTTTTCCTTTCCTTGTGGCCCACAATGAACAGAGCCACCCATGTAAATGGATTGTTAAAGACAAAAAAGAATAAGCCTGGGTACACACTACAGAAAATGTCTCCCGATGCGATATCGCTAATAACTGTAAGTCCCGCTCAGCATGATGATTCATGTGTACACAGTATACACTCTTTACAAGATTTACTTTCAGATCTGTGCTCTTCATCTGTCATAACTATCGGCTGAAAAGATCCTGACTCTGTAAACACTATTTAGATCTGCCTACACTGCTGGTCACGAGTGCATACACACTGCAGAAATTGTCCAACATCGTTCCATTGTTTATAGAGATATTCAGTCCGTTTATAAAATCAAATGATACGATATGATGTGCTTTGGTACAATAAAACATGATCGTGGAAGTGAACACGCTAATGCGATATCGTATCTAACGGTCGTTGATTGTGTGATTTGCACAATATTTGGGTGAAAAACCTGTAGTGAGTACCTAGCTTAAGAAGGGAGGGGGAAAGACCAGCCTTTATTTCCTTTGAGGGACGGATCTGTCCTATCACCGAAGAGGTGGCATAAAACCAATATGTATGCTGTCATGGATAGCTCATACTTGCCAACTCTCCCGGAATGTCCGGGAGACTCCCGAAATTCGGGTCAGTCTCACAGACTCCCGGGAGAGCTGGCAAATCTCCCGCATCCCGCTACAGCCACCACTAAATGACGCAATTTTTTGGCCCCGCCCCAGTGACAAAATTACATTTCTGTCAAGGGGACGGGCCAAATTAACGCGATACACCGCGCCCTGCCCTCTCCCGCCTTCCAGTCACACCCCTCTCCCAGAAAGAGATTCTACAAAGTAGGTAAGTATGGGATAGCTACTTGGAAATGAAAATTACAATAAGCACTGATAACAGCGTTCAGTTTTACCATAAGCACAGTGAGCATGCTCCTAGCAGTACCTGGGATGTTCACACTCTCATTAATGCTAATGAATATTTATACCTGATCAGAAGTCGGCTAACTCAATACGGACATGTAAAAAGTAAACTCAGAAGAAACAATATGGCTGTAATATACTGCAAATGTAACCTATATTTATTTATATGTACTCTGTTCAGATATGTGTAAATGACAGGTCCATTTTGAAAACAAGTTAAAAGAAAAACATGAAGTAGCTGCTTAGAAGTTTCCATCTCCAGTTATTCAGGGTTAGGGCCTCTCTGCATACCAACGCTTACTGCATTATGCCATTATGGCAGCAAAACTTCCTGAAAAGCTTCAGTAGCCACAAACACAAACAGCACCAGTTACATGGATTATGCTTCGTGTCACAACACATCAGACGTGTGAACCTGTCCTAACCAGGAAGATCAGAGCATGTCTGGAAGTCTTGTTGACCTCCACTCCTTCATCTTTAATTGGTTTAACATTTGGCTGATTGTTACTGATAGTTAAACCTGTGATCGCTAAAGCTGGGTACACACTACAGAAATTTCGACCAACTTTTTATGCCGAGCGATTTTACATGCGATCGATGTTCCGATCGCTCGGTCCATGGACTGCATACACACTAGCCTTGTTTTAGAAGATAAAGGGAAGAGCGGACGTCCCTTGAGCGACTTTTTACAGCCATGTTGTCGTTGTCGTGGTGCAATGACTGTAATTTCGTACTTACTGTTGTGGATCGGTCGGAAGTTTATACACACTACACAGCGGAAACGAGATTGGAACGAAAATATTAAACGGTACGACCAACCAAATGAGGCGATAATCGTCCATTTGGGCAGACTTTCGACCATCGTGTCACTGCACACACTGACCCGACTTTTGAATGAGCGGTCGTATGTCGGCTGTTTGAGCCGATTATTGGACGAAAACAGTGTAGTGTGTACCCAGCTCTGAGTTTGTTTTCCTGCCAAATGCAATGAAAAGGATTATTGACGAGACTTCCCAGCCTATGTTTCTGAGAGATCCTCAATTAGATAGATGCAACACGTTTACTCACAGCTCATCCCAATTTACATACTAATATTTTCTTCCTGTTTGGTTGCACACGTCCAGAGAGCTCTCTACACACTGTAAGAGCAATAGTGACACTTAGAGAATAATATTGTCTTTTATTTATACATTGAGAGGGTCGTGATACAAATAAATGACATACGATGACATGAAACACAAAGTAAAGCACGCCATGGACAAATTATCTCACAATCTAATAATTGATACGCAAAGTAGCGGGATAACAAATGGAGATGTTGGGGGGGGGGGATGTAGGTACTGGTGGTGGGATTTGAGAGAATGAGGAGAAACAGTGGAAGGTGGAGACATGAAAGATGTAAAATTATTTAAAAAAAAAAAACCTGCTACCATCCTTCCGTTAATGGTTCTGGAGAACGTTCCCACTGCGTGTAATATACCATCCTTATGTCTGTTATAATTTGCCGGAAGCAGCATCAAATACATAGTGGTCCATGTTGTTAGGTTTACACTTTCCTGGGCAGAGATCTTTTATTCAGTATTGTCCAAAATATTTGTCACTTTTATATCATACTTGCCAACTCTCCCGGAATGTCAGGGAGACTCCCGCATTTCGCGAGAGTCTCACGAACTCCCGGGAGAGTGTGACAATCTCCCACATCTGCCCACTTGAAGTGGGCAGAATTAGGTCCAAAACGCCGTGATTCACAGGGAACCGCAGTGTTTGCCCCCCACCCCACCCCCTGATGTAAAATGCCATGTTTGCGCCATTACGCCCACCTCCCCTGGCAGGCTCCCAGAAGCCAACTTTCAAACGTTAGTAAGTATGTTTTATATTTGCCACGATATTTGGCAATTATGCAATATGTGGTTTGTGGGGTCTAGAAACAACCTCTCTAAAAGATAAATAAACTGACAGACTAAGCTCTGAGCAAAGAGCAAAATCAAAATAAAAATGTATATCCATGTACTGGATATATAAACAGAATCTTCCCTGCAGTATCTCGGGTCAGCTGCCCCTGTATTCTATGGAGATGTTTGTTTGTTACTGACAAGCTCTCAGAAAACAGTCCAACTTGCAGGCAGTGGAGAAATTCTGAAACCCAAACAATGGACAAGTATAGACTAACCATTAGAGTGCAAAAACATACAATACCATGAAGATGTTAAATTTGAAGCGCACAAGTCAGACCCGGTGGAGCCACAACTGTATGTACTGTCACCTATCAATTAACTAGGAACTAGTGACATCACAGTAGCTGCAAGCATAGGATATTGATATTCCAGGACTCCATATAATATATATATAACAAGTATTATATAAAAGTCTTGCTCTGAATAAGCCTACAAATCACACAGCCCTACAAAATCTAATCTGTGCAAGTGCTGTGCAATACTAAAAATAGTAGTGCAATTGTTTGTCTTAAAATTGTAATCACTAAAGCTGGGTACACACTACAGAAATTTCGACCAACTTTTTATGCCGAGCGATTTTACATGCGATCGATGGTCTGATCGCTCGGCCCATGGACTGCATACACACTAGCCTTGTTTAGAACGACAAAGGGAAGAGCGGACGTCCCGCTAGCGACTTTTTACAGCCATGTTGTCGTGAGCAATGGCTGTAATTTCGTACTCACTGTTGTGGATCCGTCGGAAGTTTATACACACTACACAGCGGAAACGAGATTGGAACGAAAATATTAAATGGTACGACCTACCAAATGAGGCGACAATCGTCCACTGCACACACTGACCCGACTTTTGAACGAGCAGTCGTATGTCGGCTGTTTGAGCCGATTATTGGACGAAAACAGTGTAGTGTGTACCCAGCTTAAGCCTGTTCTTGAGAACTCCCAGTGAATTGATATGATGCCTTTTCATTAATAAAAGTGTGTCCCACATGATGGCTATCTGCACTGGAGGGCATTTACTTAGCACACCCTATGCGCACAGCAAAAAGCCTTGGTTTTGTGCCTGGGTAGCTCAATGGTTCACCCTGCTCACCCCAAGTTACACGTCTACTCTCCACTCCCAAGAGGCACAACCAGCAGTGTAACTCTATGTGCGGAGAGGGGGGGGGGGAAACTTTAGAGGCTCAAAGTTTAAATGCCAACAGTACCACTTAAGGCCTACACTAATATTTAAATGAAATTAACGTTTCACCTAAACGACTTTAGTTTTCTCCTAAACTACTGCTCGGTTTAGCCTCATTTGTGGATTATGATTATTGCTGTTAATTTGTAAAGTGCCATAGAGCTCTGTAGTACCAGATAGTGGGAAAACACAGCATGTATAAAACAGGGACATTAAAGATAGACAAAACAAATGCAGACATGAAAACAAAGGGTGGTGAGGGCCCTGTTAATGAAAGAGATTACAATCTAGTGGGAAAGGGGAGAGCAGTGACTCAGAATGGAGAGTGGGACACTAGCCAGGCAGTAAGTAGTATAGGTGGGGATACAGAAGGCTCTAATATAGAGGTGGGTTTTATTATAATTAATATTATTTATTATATTAGTCGTGTGTGTGTGTGTGTGTGTGTGTGTGTGTGTGTGTGTGTGTGTGTGCACAGTGTCTTTATTTTATTTTGTGCATGAAGCATTTCATTACATTGCTCGGAGTGCACCTGGAAATTAGCTTTTCTGTCAAAATACAAAATGGACGCCATTAAAAGTAAACGACAAAACCTGATCTCTGCAAGCTCTTAAAATTCCACAAAAGGAAATGATGAAAACATCCATGGCCTGATTAAAGGTTTTTTTTTTTTCTGTGTCTGAAAAAAATATACAGCAGGGATATTGTATGGCCCATCCTCAAAAACTGGATATCAGATTAGGTTTTCAGGTAAAATCTGACAGAAAATATTTTTATTTTTCTTTGAAACTAAACTATTTATAAGATGCTTTAAAATTAAAGCACTAATTTTAAAATACTATTTACACATATGAACGTAATTATTGGTAATATAAAATGACTTACGTCTGTCCAACAATCTCAGCTCTTGCCAACTGGGAGGTGCCATGATGGATCTCTGAAAGCACTATGATGCACCTGCCAAGAGCATAGGAAATTCTCTAATAATGACATTGCTCTACATACCTCACTCTGAAAAACTAGGTGGAGTTCACTGAGTACATAAGAACAGACTGAATAAAAAAAGTAGAAAAACAGACAATCTTTAAAGCAAATATGTTAAGAACTCCTACAGGCCATATATGAAGAACCACAGATCAACCTGCTGATATTCTTTTTGACAGCAAAAGATTATATGAGGCAAAGAAGGAAATACGGAACTCTAAAAATAAGACGTTCATTGTAAAGCAATTAGAAGCCTGTAGAGACATTTAGAACGGGAAAATCCAGTTGAAACTTGGGGGAGATAGATTGAGATTACAAATTTAGAGCTTTGAACTGATTGCAGCGATGATAACTGTGAGAAAAGGGAAGCAACCGTGGGAACTAAACAAGGATTCATTTATTTCTAAGATGTTATTAATTGAAACGGCTTCAGGCTTAAGCAGACTGCACGCAAACACACGATCTGATACAAGTAGAGCTACTGAGGCACATCACAAGCTCCAATATATCAGCAATAGTCAACTTTAATTTTCAGCACATTCTAATTTGCATTTTTACTTGTATGAGTTCTCTGACAAAAATAGGCTATTCAACTGCAATTTTTGCTTCAGTTACCATAGAAATAGAGGTGATTGAGATAATAGCCAATGTCACAGCAATATTAATACTACTAGGCAGAAGGAAAAGTAGCGATATGGCATACCACCATATACACCGCCACTTTGCCCACTGTGTGTGTATATACACACACATATATATATATATATATATATATATATATATATATACACACAGTGCTTTTTTTGTAATAGAACTCACAGAACTGAGTTCCGGCACCTTTTTTCAACGGATTTTCCAAGTTTTAAAAGTAACTTTTGAACATTCGATATTTAGTCCACATGGACTTGACTCAACCTGTCGAGCGTAGCAGGTCGGCGGTAAAATAATTAAAACGGTGCATGCGGGCTGCTTGTGTGTCGAGTCCGATGAATGTGTACTTTGTCTGCGCTAGTTGTGATGGCGCTGCTCGGTTTGTGGCGCTGCTCAGTTTGTGATTGGTCATGTGGTCGCACGCTGAGTGCTTACTGCGGGCGGCGACCGTTATGTTTCATTATACAACTGACGTGTGTGTGTACAGCGATTGATTGCGTGATGTGAGTTCCGGCACCTTTTTTCTTACAAAAAAAGCACTGTATATATTATATATATGCACACACACATAGCTATAGGTAGGTAGATAGATAGATGATATACAGTATATATATATATATTGCAGAGAGGGGAGAGAGAGAGAGAGAGAGAGAGAGAAAGAAAGAGAGAGAGAGTTAAACTGAAACAGAGACAGTTATGATTATATTTACATATTTATACACATTTTAATCAGCGTTGTACCACATGTTTTTATTCACTGTTATATATACTGCTATATACATGCCAACTTTTGGGATCTCCCTTCCGGGAGGGGAGACCTCACTGGCGGTTTTTGGGGGCATGACTAAGCAGGACATGCCACATGGCCCCGCCCCCTAATGTGTCACAGTCAGTTTGGCCTTTTATACTGGGGGGCGGGGCCGCGATGATGCGTGTACTGCATCACTAAGCCCCACCCCCACCAATCAACCAGGAACAGGAAGTTGCTCTGCTCTCCCGGGAGTCTGGAAGGACTCCCAGAAATTCCGGAGTCTCCTGGACATTCCGGGAGAGTAGACAACTATGTAATACTATCTGTTTAAACAGTCAATATTCGTATTTGTTATTATTTTATGTTACTGAACAGACAGTATATATTCAGGAATTACATCCACATAACTCATGTACTTATCAGAATATGTGCATTTAGCCTTAAGTGAAGTTTTTTTGCGTTGTATGTATCTAATGCATTGGTGCATTTACTGGAACTGTCTCAACATGGAGTGTATTTGTGACTGGTGGATGTGTATGCCTCTGATGAAGCTTCTGTATGGACATAAAACATGTGAGGTTGTATGTTATGTCTCCATTCTTTCCTCATGAAGTGAAGTAAACAGCTGTTGTGTTGTATGTTGTGTGTAGTTTAGAAGTCTCAGTAGGACGTCAATCTTTTACAAAAAATGTTACTTACTTTATAGTGTATTTAATTTACGGTCGTTTGGCAAGAATGCTGAGTACACATTAAGTCTCAGACATGCTTTATTTTCTTGGTGCATATGTCAGGCGCCCTTTGGATCAGGTATCACAAGATGGGTCACAATGGTGTCAGTACATAATTCGGCTCACAAATCAGTAGCCTATTAAGCGGATGGAATACACTTGATGACCGTTCTCTGCTAGCAGCAATAATAAATTCTTAATTGACCAACTGAACACATTCCCATGACATAGGAAATGGCTGACCAAGGACTTTAAGACTTGCAAATTATAAGGGTTGACACTGTCCTAAAAATGAACATAGAGTTGTGCTTCTGGCAATGTACAGCAAATTGCACAAATTATGACGAAAATTCCTTGATTTATTTTGAACGTCTTATTTCACAGTGATAGACTCTTCTTTCGGCAGTGTTATACTATGAACATCACAAGTATTGTACTTCTGCTCAGGGTTCAATGACCTCTATTCCAAATTTTTGTATTAATTTCAACATTGCCTGCAGCGTTAAGAAGTGTTAGTGCTCTGTAAATTCCATGAGTTCTTAGGTGAAACGCTCATTAAGTGTATAGTACACTATGGTGTAGATTTACTAAAAGGAGAAGTGGAGGTGTTGCCTACAGCAGCCAATGAGATTCTAATCATCACTGTCTAGAAAGTACTAGGTAAATAATAGCTAGAACCTGATTGGTTGCTATGGCCCACACCTCCACTTCTCCGTATTAGAAGTTAAGTAAACCTACTCCTATGTTACAAGGAGGCTGTAAGAACACACTTCATAGAATTTAATGGCAGATAAGAACCGCTTGGCCCATCTAGTCTGCCCATTGTTTTATTAATCTATGGTAACCTCAAACCCTATTCCTCTGAACCTACTTCCCTTCAGTTTCAGTGCATGTCCTCGTGTTCAAGTACTTCTCTTCCTTTGAAGAATGTTTGCTTCCTGTACCTTGTTAAAACCCTTAATATATTTGAGTTTCTATCATGTCCCCCCTTTCCCTTCTTTGCGCCAAACTATACATATTAAGATCTTTTAGCCTTTCCGGGTAAGTTTGTGATGTAGGCCATGCACCATTTTAGTTGTCCTTCTCTGTACTGTCTTTAATGTATTTATATCCTTACTCTGATATCTCTTATACTCTTCTCTTTTAACTGGCCTTGTTATTCCTTGCCCGTGTGTACGAGTCCTTACAGATAAACTCTTTTGAATGAGTCTGAAATGTTGTGTTTAATCATATTTCCATCATATGCAAAACAAGACAGCGCACGTTGACTCCTACAACAGGAGCATTATTTTAGCAGATTTGGTAAACGTACAATAAAATCTATTACTCTCCAGATATCTGTAGATTCATATAAAACAAAAGAGGGGAACATTACTCCATTAGGCACAGTCTCTACCTACTTCTCTTTCATGCTAACAAAGATATATGGATACTTGTTAATTATAGGGAAGCCACTTGAAACATGCACTCCGACCCAGCTGTCATATGGTTATTTTGACTGCTGAGGGAGGAATTTGGTGATCAGCACCTACTCCTGTTTATTCTTGATAACCGAATCCCTGATGGGCGTAAATCACTGGTGGCGCCGGTGGGCGACTGTCTGTAATGCTGCTTTGCTGCTTTTCAGAGAATGAACTCGCAGTGCCTACAGGGAAACACGCTACACAGAATCTTGATTCCACAGCAGTCTCTGTTAGCATTTTTAGGCTCTCTCAGTTTCCTGCTTGGCATATAACTGCAAATATGTGCAAGTAACTGTGTGTCAGACAGTGATGGTAGCAGGAAGAAGACAGAGCCTGATGAAGAAAGTGTGAGCAGAGTATTAGTAGTGCCCTTATAATTAACAAGTACCAATATATGCACCCTAAAAAGACCTACAGAGAACACAATTATTTATTCTGCTTTCCTGTTGCAATCTTTTTCTTCCTACTATTAATAATCATCATCAATAAAGTTACAAGCCACATAACACCACATATAAAGATTAATATTCCTAAAAGCTAACTGACCTTCCTTCATTAGAAACAAGGTAATTGTCTCAACTGACTGTCCAACTCTTACAGGAAAAGATTCCTTGAGGTAGCAAGTACATAGGTACCAGAATTACTGCCTGGTTCCTACAACACTTACTTATGTCCTGACATTAACATTTGAACAAAGCATCTTTCAGACACAGCTTTCTAGTGTTTCCCTTTCTGTTACTTTATATATTATATAATGGGGAAGAAATGTGATCTTAGTGACTTTGGCTGTGGACTTATTGTTGGTGACAGACAGGGTGGTTTGAGTACCTAAGAAACTCAAGATCCTAAAATCCTGGGATTTTCAAACATAAAAGTCTCTAGAGATTACAGAGAATGATGTGCAAAACAGAACCATCCGGTGAGCGTCAGTTCTGTGGGTGAAAACACCTTGTTAATGAGAGAAGTCAGGGGAGAATGGACTGACTGGAAAGCTGACAGGAAGACAACAGTAGCTTAAATAACCATGTGTTACAACAGTGGTATGCAGAAGAGCATCTCTGAAGACACAGCACCTCAAACCTTGAAGTGGATGGGATGGGCTACAGCAGCAGAAGACTACACCAGGTTCCACTCCTGTCAGCTAAGAGCAGGAGCTGGGTCTTACCCAGTACTAGAAAGATGCACCTAATAAAGTGGCCACTGAGTGTATATAAATTTCTAAACATTTTCCACTTTGCAACGATTTTGAAAGCCATGGCACATGTGACTACTGTTATCTAGACTAACTGCAGCCAACTGCTACTTTGTTGCTATAGGAAAAAGTACATTTGCATTTGCATATGCATTCTTAGTAAATAATCCCCACTGTGTTGAATTTCTAAAATAAAAGGAAAATGCAAACCAAAATTGAATTATGCAAGATCAATAAAAAAAAAATCTGAATCATCTGAGCTGCCATGATGTTGTAATCCAGCGGATTCCACATTGTCTCTATTGGTTCTCACAAGAGATAATCTCTCCTGTAAGGGGCAGGTTTTTTCAAACTTCTAGCGGAGTTGTCAGGGTCTACTGTGAGCGTCACAGTCTTCTCTCCTGTTACTGTTAGAGAAATTGTAGGATGCGCCAGATCGGCGGAGTACAGCAAAGTGAGGTTTTCTTCTTTTCTTGATCTCACATAATTATTCCAGTTATCCTTTTAGCCTCAAAAACAATACATCAGTCAGAAAGAAAAGGTGATGTTCAGCATAACTCTTTTTCAGTTGTGAGAAAATGTGGTTTGTATAGTAATACAAATAATTACCCAAAATAGCGGAATAGACATTTAATAACATAAAATACACATAAAATGCAATTTAAAAGAATATTATGGTGCTATGGCTCATCTTGTTAATCAAAACATAAGTGATCCTCCATTATTAACAACTTGTTCTCTGAATGACACTTTTCAATTACTACCTATGCATATATATATATATATATATATATATATATATATATATATATATATATATATATATACATACACACACACACACACACACTGCCTATATATATCGATTAAACTAATATTAAAGGATATGAGACTTCCAGAACTCTTTTCTCCTGTTAACTGACTTCCCCATCTAAGAGTACTGCAGGATTCTGTACTATGGGCAATACTCTTCCTCTAAACACCAGACATGTAGCTCGTGTCCCACCAGAGAAGGGACCCTTACAGTACTACTAAATGGTTAAGTGGCAGTCAATGGGAAAAAAAAAACAGGTTTTGTATAGCGATCAGCCCTATTAAATGCAAATATGCAAGCCAATATATTTATTTGTAAGATGAACTGATTCATACATTTTACAGAAAACTTGAAGCATTCTGCTTATGATGATTATCATTTTAAATGCAAACACTGTATTTTTGCTGGTCGCTTATGTATGTAATCATAAAACTACGTTCACTAGAAACATATGCAGTTCAATCTTCCTCTCTTACTCATGGTTTGTGCTGTTCTGCAAGTTTCCTCTATGAGGGACCAGATATTAACAAGTGAATCAGAAACCATTGCCAAGTAATACCAACACTACATGAAATTTCATGATCAGACAAGATCTCATCCTCAGATGTGATCATCCAATAGTCAAGCACTGTACATCTGAAAAAAATGTCTTTCATCTCCAAACTTCATAACAATTCCACCTGTAGCTGACATTTACAGTGATTTTATAACATTGTTGCAGCACAGACTATAGATTAAACTCCAGATATATTATGGATTATACAAACAGAAGCATTTCAATAAAAGTATATTCTTCTATATTCCTTTTTTATAAGGTTTTTATTTATACAGTGGATGTGGTGTGTCACTCAGCAGTTATTTTCATAACTTTCTCCCTGTGTTATAGAGTTCCTGGCTTCATAATTTCCTGATTTCTTTTCAGTTTTGCTGAAGTGATCATAAAACATGTTTACACAGATCATGTCTACGTTGAAATACCACCAGCTACTCAAACCTGTCTCTGTGATGTGCACAATCACTGCAGGCAGATACAATGACTATGCATTAATGCTATTTTTTGCATTGAAAAGATGCAACGAAAACTAGATCATTATTTAACTTGTGAAGCCATACATATCCTTAAACCTCGAATAATCAGTGCAATAAATCAATCTGCAAAGTAACCAAACCCCTACAGTGCTTTGCAGCTCATCAATAGTCCCACAATGCCCGGCTGTCTGCACATATCTTATACATACACATTGGCATTCTGTCCGGCTACTTGTTGTGTTAGAATGAAAATCAAGCTCAGTGAGAAAAAGAAAATTAACTTGGTGTAATTTGTATTGAAATGAACCTAAATCACTGTCCTATGTCTACATAGATGGCTCAAGCGGGGACCATGTCTGTAAACTAGTTTACCACACACTGCTGCCAGCACTCACAGCCCCCCAGTCATTATACAGAAGCCGGGTATTGTGTGCCCAGTCCGCCCACAGCCTCTTACCTGCCAGGGTGGCCCCTTATTCCTGGGCTGCTTAGAGCTGAGGGCTGTGGAGATTGCTCGGGTCCGGTGTCCACTGTGCGCTGAGAGTGGACCCAGCAGAATAAAACGTCCCTCTCCCCTTAGAGACATTCAATTCATAAAGCAGCCAGACCCGATCCCAAGGCGCATGTGCGTCCCCGTCTTCCCTCCCCCATGCTGCAACACTGACTGCTGTAACCCCGGGCAGGACAATGACAATAATAAGGAGGAGGCAGGGTAGAGTTTACTAGGATGAAGTAAAACATTGCCCTTCTGTGGTTCTCCAGGAAGTGCTGTACACAGTCTGCTGTCCCCCAGCCCCAGCTCTGGTCCTCTCCAAGCTGGGGCTACTTTCCTGGTGGCTACTGACAAATACTGAAGTCCTGCTGCAGTCACCCACTAATGTCATGGTATTTTTCAAAATAGTCAACAGTGTGCAGAGACTGCAGAGCCATAACTTGGAATGCTAGCGCCCTGGGCGAGAAAGACAAATGCCGCCCCCTAGCCCTCAATTTTAACCAAATTAACCTAAAATATTCCTAAACTGCGCCCCCCTTCAGCTTTGCGCCCTGGGCGGTCGCCCCTGTCGCACAGCCCTAGTTACGACCCTGGCAGAGAGGAATATCAGCCTGCTGATTTTCCCCACTTTCCTCTGTAACTTTCTGCAGTGTCCTTAGCGCTGCACACTTACATAATGACTGCTGTACAGCGTTGAGTACCAGAAGATGTAAAGTACCAGGCACTGCCATGGACTGCGACTGTAATGGGCAAGTGTTAGAAACTCCTTTAATTTACATTCCAGGATCTAGTTAGAATAATGATCATTACTTATTCTGTTCCACAGCTTGACTAATGAATAGGTCACCATCAGTATGGAGGGACAGGCTGCTGTTAGAACTTATGGCAGGATTAAATACAACCACTGCTGTGTTGCCTGCCCACCTGTCAATAACTTATTCTGCAGCTGTTAGTCAATTGTTCTGAGTATCTTGTTACTTGTGAGCAGCAGAAAGGACTATGGGACCTATTTATGAATATTTTTCCTCATAGTGACGTAGTATTATTTTGTTAGTGACAATAAAAAATGCCTTATTGTCCGCACTGTTAAAAAAATATCACAGAAGTAGCTGTATGTTACTAATGGTAACTTACTGCTTCACTGGGTCATTTGCCTTTGTTTTGCACATACATTATGGAACTGACAGCCCAGATTGGGTTTAAAAAAAAAAATAATTAGCAGAACAAAAAATAAGTTTAAGAACAACACACACATTTATAAACAACATATATATATATATATATATATATATATATATATATATATACACACACACACGCATACATATGTATATATACATATATATATTGTGGCAAGAGCCCGCTACTGGTGAAGCACACGTGAACAACTTCTTCCTTTTTATGGTTCTTTATTATCAGGATGGTAATAATATTTTGATACCGTATACTTGCACAGCAATTATGGAGACCCTATACGCTTACTAGCGCATAACTGTGCCAATATTTTATTCTGTTTGTATACTTTATCTGCCTCTTGTCAGAAAAATGCCTCCCTTTCTTACATATCCCTCCCCCTAGTGTCTCCAAGTAGGGGTACGCGGACTTCGCGAGGAGTGCTTATTTTCGTGACAACGCATCTGCATTCTTGTGCAGAATCCCAGGTCTATGTTCTACTGAGAACTTAAAAGGTTGCAGTGCCAAGAACCAGCGGGTTACCTTGGCATTTACCTCCCGGTTGCTCTGCATCCATCTCAATGGTGCATGGTCTGTTATTAAGGTGAACTCTCTGCCTAAAAGATAATAGCGCAGTGCTTCTGTAGCCCATTTTATGGCGAGACATTCTTTCTCCACAGTGGCATATTTTTGTTCCCTTGGCAGCAACTTACGACTTAGGTACAGGACAGGATTTTCTACTCCATTCTTCTCCTGTGACAAGACTGCACCTAAGCCAACACCAGAAGCATCAGTTTGGAGGAAGAACCTCCGGGTAAAATCCGGTGCTTGTAGAACTGGGGAGGAACAAAGAGCTAACCGAAGATCAGACCAGGCGGTTTCTGCAGAATCAGACCAAGTTAATCTATCTGGACAACTTTTTTTTTTAACATGTCCGTTAGTGGAGCAGCTCTAGTGGCGAAGTGGCTAAAAAACCGCCTGTAGTAACCTACTAAGCCTAAAAAGGTTCTTAACTGCGACTTTTTTTCTGGTCTTGCCCAACTTTTGACTGCCTCCACTTTGTCTAGCTGGGGTTTTACACGCCCTCGACCAACAATGTACCCCAAATATTTGGCTTCTCTCATGGCTATGGCACATTTCTCTGGGTTAGCTGTTAACCCTGCTGACCTTAAAGAAGCTAAGACCGCCTCAACTTTGGCTAAATGTGATCCCCAGTCTGAGGTATAAATCACTATATCGTCCAAGTAAGCAGCTGCATAAGCTGTGTGAGGTCGTAGCAATTTATTCATAGCCCTTTGGAAGGTGGCAGGTGCCCCATGCAACCCAAAGGGTAGGACTTTATATTGATAAAGACCATCAGGGGTGGAAAATGCAGTCTTTGGCTTGGTCGTGGAAGTCAGGGGAACTTGCTAATAACCCTTTGTTAGATCAAGGGTTGTTAAATAATTGCTACCAGCAAGATTTTCCACTAGTTCATCCACACATGGCATCGGATAAGCATCAAACTGCGACATACTGTTTAGGCGCCTAAAGTCATTGCAGAACCTAATTGTCCCATTGGGTTTCGGGACAAGCACAATGGGACTATTCCATTCACTAGTGGACTCTTCAATTACATCTAACCGGAGCATCTTCTCGACCTCTTTTCTCATGTCCACCCGTCTGGCTTCTGGAATACGATACGGCTTCTGCTTTACAATGACTCCTGGCGCAGTGACAATGTCGTGTTCGATTAAGGTAGTGCACCCAGGAATGGAAGAGAAGACATCCCTGTTCCGGCGAATCATTTCTTCAGTCTGTTGTCTCTGCTGAATGGACAAGGCTGGCTCTATGGGCACTTCAGACTTTTCAATGGCAGTACTCACTACCTGAGGAGAGGTTTCCTCATCATGCCAGGGTTTAAGGAGGTTCACATGATATATTTGCTCCTCCCTTATCCTACCTAACTAGCGGACTCTGTAATTGACAGGACCGACAGCCTCTAGAACTTCATATGGACCGTGCCAATGGGCAAAAAGTTTGCTTTCCTCGGTAGGAACCAGGACTAGGACCTTGTCCCCAGGCTTGAAAGATCGAACAATAGCACTTTTGTCATAACTTTTCTTCTGTCGTTCCTGAGCCTCTTTTACATGTTGCTGCACAATGGGCCCTATCTTTCCTAGCCTCTCATACATTTGGGACACAAATTGTACCAGATTTGGCTCCCTGGGACCTTGCTGCTCCCAGCCTTCTTTTAACATATCTAAGATACCCCTGGGCTGTCTCCCAAACAATAACTCAAAGGGACTAAACCCTGTTGAAGTTTGAGGTACCTCACGGATGGCAAACATTAAATAGGGAATAAGGGTGTCACAATCTTTTTTCTCTTGAGCCACTGCTTTCCTGAGCATGTGCTTTAATGTGCGGTTAAAGCGTTCCACCAAGCCATCTGTTTGTGGATGGTATACAGAGGTGTGAAGCTCCGTAACCCCTAGCAACTGGCACATGTCCTTCATCAGTTTAGACATGAATGGACTACCCTGGTCTGTGAGAATTTCTTTGGGTATTCCGAAGCGTGTAAACATCAATACCAGTTCTTTAGCTATGGTGCTGGACTTTATGTTTTGTAGGGGAATTGCCTCTGGATACCTGGTTGCATAGTCAAGCACCACTAGTATATATTGGTGCCCACGTGCTGATTTTGCCAGTGGCCCCACAAGGTCCATAGCTATCCGTTCAAAGGGAACTTGTACTATTGGTATTGGAATGAGAGGTGCCCTGTACATGGGTTTGGGACAGGTTTTCTGACAAATGGGACAGGACCGGCAATACTTTTTCACTGCCATGTGTACACCGGGCCAGTAAAACCTAAGCAGAACTCGTTCCCGTGTTTTATCCTCCCCTAGGTGTCCCCCACAGACATGTGTATGAGCTGCTTTTAACACTAGGGGTACATGGACCTGAGGAACCATTAATTGTTCTACTTTATCCCCCTGTACACTAGCAACTCTGTACAGGAAATTATTTTTAACAATAAAATATGGTATACCTTCTGCAGGCTGGGCGGCTTTCTCTACCCCATTTACCTCAGTCACACTTTTAAAAGGCATGTTCCAAAGTGGCATCATTAAGTTGGTCTTGAGCAAAGTCCTGCAGAGGAAACAAAATTGGTATTGCGGACCAGCCGTATCCTCACTGACAGGCGGGGTGGGCTCATCTGCCACATCACCGACCAATGCTAGTTTGGACTGTCCATGTTTCCCCACAGGTGGATGCTTTTGTGGAACTCCTGCTGTGACTCCCAGGATGGCATTCCGGTTTGGCGGTTCCCAAAGATCGATGTCCAGATGCTGTGGATTCTTAGGCAGTTCCTTTAAGACCGGGCTTCCGACCGTTGCATCAGTTGCCGGCATGTCCGGCCGGATCCGCTCACCAAGGACATCATTAAACAGTGGGAAGTCTCGCCCCAAAATGAGTGGATATGGGAGTTTAGGTGCTATGGCAGCTACCACCATAACAGTTTTGTCTTTGATTGTAACTGGTAGTATTGTTCTTTCATACTCCTCTGTCGTGCCATGTACGCAAAGAACCTTCACCTTGGGCAACCGAGAAGTTATGGTTTCGGGTAAGGCAGAGCTGGAAACCAATGAGAGTTCACTCCCCGAGTCAACCAAGGCCAGAACAAGGTTTTGGTTGATTAGCACAGTCACCCGGAACAAACAAGGACTTCCTGATGTGGGACTCATGGTAAAACAGCTTGGAAATGCAGGCCCAATACGTGCCACGGAACAGTCCATGGGTTCCGGTAGTTTAGGACACTCTGCATTCAAGTGGCCTGGCTCACCACATTCAAAACACTTCAGATTAGACAGCTTTGTACCTGGCCCTCTGTCCGTAGCAGTTTTGCCATTAGGCACTGTAGCAAGGATTGTCAAACCTGGCTTTTGGCGTGGCAGCGGCTTTGGCACAAATGCAGGTTCTTTAGTCATTTGCTGTAGCGCACAAAACCTTTCTACCACGGTGGCAAGCTCTTCATAAGTTTGTGGATCTGATTGCAGCACCCACCTTTGCAAATCGCGGTTCAGCCCCCAGATGCAGTGATCTATCGCCAGAACTTCAATAATCCGAGAAGGCGAATTCTCCTCAGGCTGCAGCCATTTCTTTAAAATTTTAGAAAGCTCAGCCACTTGCGCTCTAACCGGTTTTTCTTTATCATAGCGCCATTGGTGATAGCGCTGGGCTCGGCCTGGCCCGGAAACTCCAATGCGAGCCAATATCTCAGACTTTAGGCACGAATAATCAGAGGCCCGTTCCTCATCTAGATCCATATAAGCTCGCTGAGCTTCACCAGTCAGATATGGCGCCAGTCTCTCAGCCCAATCTTTAGGAGTCCATTTTGCCATTTTTTGCAAGTCTCTCAAAGGACACCAGATATGCTTCTATGTCATCACCTTGCGACATTTTCAGGAGAACAGGACCAGGTGGTTCATTTCTGTCATGCCTCACCTGGCTTAACTCTTCTCTTAAGAGCCTTGTGTACCACCTGTGCCTCGGCGACTTGTAGCATCTGAGCTTGCTGCTGTTGCTGCGCAGCGGCCACATTCACGAGGGTTCTCAGTACTTCCTCCATGTTGACGTCTGCGCGGGTTGGGTAGCGGAAACTTGCTTCCCGGGGTATCCCACTCCTGACACTACTTGTGGCAAGAGCCCGCTACTGGTGAAGCACACGCGTACAACTTCTTCCTTTTTATGGTTCTTTATTGTCAGGATGGTAATAATATTTTGATACCGTATACTTGCACAGCAACAATGGAGACCCTCAACGCTTACTATATATAGTCCAGCTCTCTGTCCAGATCAGCCAGCTATCCCAGCGTTGATCTCCCTGAACAATGAAACAAGCAGGGTTTTATACCTGACACTCCTCCCACAGTCCTAGCTTGATGGGCAGGTGACACACCCACCTTCCCTTTAAAAGGAAACGCCCATCCCTGGCTCTGTTTAGACTAAGACACACCCTGTCTGTTTGCTGAGAGGAAGCAGCTTTTAAATCATGTAAATTAACACACTCCAAACTACACATATGTTTTTACCTGGTTTAATCTCCACCTAGGTGCATAACTGTGCCAATGTTTTATTCTGTTTGTATACTTTATCTGCCTCTTGTCAGAAAAATGCCTCCCTTTGTTACAATATATATATATATATATATATATATATATATATATATATATATATATATATATATATATATATATATATATATATAAAAACACATGTATTTTATATAAATGAACAAGTTGCTTTATTTCATTAATTAAATATTATTAAACAGTAGTGACTAAAAAAATTGTTTTTTTTAATGCTTTTGTTCTGCTAATGCTATCCTGAGATACTTGTAAATAGCTTCTCCCATGCATAAGTGTCATGGTCGCTATTGTATCCCCTCAGAACTATTAGTATGAGAGCAATGGCTGCTCCTGAGCAACAAACAACTATTTTCATACAAAGATATTTTGCCTTGAACGGGGAAGTGGTGATGGTGCGATGTGAGAGAGCTCAAGCTGACAATGACAATCAGATGAAAATCTATGGTAACATTAGTCTGAGATAGGTCTGAGAAGGGAAAGAGGCAGTCTGGGGGCAAGCTGAGAGAAGTCTGAGAAGGGGTCAGATGCTGTCAGAGAGGGGTCAATACACAATCAGCCAATCAGAAGCTAGATATTGCTGCCACTAGTCTTCATCATTATTATCAGTACCTGCAAGGGATATACTCATGTCTAATATGCCTGGAGCAAGCGCATGGTACAGTACTTGCCCTTAGTACTGAATCATGCCAAGGGAGTGTGCGATAGGCATGTGGAGGCAAGTTGTTAACTTTGGCATGTAGGGCTCACTGGGGATTTGCATTGGTAGGGGACAATGAAATAATTTGTGCTTCAATACGCCTCCTAATGAGCATGATCAGTCACCAGAGGGGATATGGCCAGCCAACAGGGCATGGAAGGGTGCAGGGCAGGCAGCATTTAGGCATTTACAGTGCATGGTCTGGGCTCCGTCTCCAGTTACTGTAAGTAAAATTTTAGCAGAAAGCACACAGCAATGGCCTATAGATCATGAACAGCATCCCATCTCTTAAGGTGACTTTAGGTACCATCACTGCAATGTCTGGCAGTGCACCCTAACTCACTATGGTAGAGGAATCTTTGCTCAAATCAGCAGAGACTTCAGGCTGGACACAGTGGCGGATCCAGGAGGGGGACGATCGGGGCGATCGCCCCCCCTACCAGGGGTTTGCTGCCGACAGCTGCACACTGTGCAGGTCCGTTCAGCAGTGACAGTATGCTGCCCGGCTGCTCTGATTGTGTTTTAAACACAATCAGAGCAGCGGAACAGCACACTTTCACTGCTGAACGGACCTGCACATACTGTGCAGCCCCCGGCAGCCTTAGAACACAGAAAGGGGGCAGGGCCTAAATTGCCCCCCCCCCCCCCCCTAAAATCACCCGGGGTAGGACAAATGTCTGGGTCCGCCCCTGGCTGGACAGCACCGCGGAGTGCCTTCACGGACCAATCTGGAGGCACTTTGTGGCGCATCGCTAAGAATTGAATTCCCCTCTAGGTGTATTATTTGAATGTCTGTATATCAGTGTAACTTATTACTCTCTAACTATTAGAAACCTTCCACCCACCTACTCTGCAGTTGTATTCCGGCCTCACTGCTTTCCCTCTAACTTCTCCGGAGCAGTGCAGGAGGGCGGAGTCCGTCCATGTGGGAATCTTGCTTTCCTGTACAAAGCAATCGCAAGTCTAATATTTATGGTCTCTTACTATACTAAAATATAACTGCATTGAAAATAATGATTTATTGATTATTTGTGTTTTAATAGCATTTTAAAGCAATTTTGACACCACTTGTCTAAACTAGCATTGTCAAAATAACATAAAAAGCACTCTAAATAAACCTTACAATAAGAACTAATACGTAAGACACAGAAGGCAGAATAATGGAACAGAAGCTGAAAACAGTACAGATAATAAAAACAAAGCATTTATTCACAATGCATATAAAACCAGATAAATCAAAAACATTAAAATGATCATAGATAATTAGAGCAGAAGGTGAGAAACAGTCACCATAAAATTGTCCTATAAGAGGGTTTAGTTTCTTATACCAGTGAAATGTTTGTGATTGAGGGAGAATTTCTATTCAATAATTCCTTTTTAGCTTCAGATAAAAGTCTTATAACAGGGGAATAAATACATTGTAATGATATCCTGTAATCAGAGATAACGTTCTCCTCACTGAAGCATAGGTAGAGGAAATAGATTAATGAATGTACAAATAATAGCATGCACAAATTTCTTAGGAGAGTAAACTACTTTAAAATTACCCACATGCTGGGATGGTTGCTCAAAACAGGGTAGTAGGGTTGAATCTTTTCATCAGCGGTAACAATATCAGGTGGCCACCCGTAAACCATTGAATAAGTGAATCATTTAAATCTAAGTTTAAAAGATACTGACAATGTCTATGTGCAGTAAAGATTTGAACAGGCCTATTGTGACTTGGAAGCCTAATAGGATTGTCCAACCTTGAATAATTGTAATATTTTTACATTGAAGTTGTTTCTGCACTTTATTAAATTTTGAATTCAAGTCTGTCAAATAGAACAGGTGGTTCTTACTCTTTATCATCGCGTCACATATTAAGAAACTTTATTATAATCTGTTTGCTTCACTGATCATAATTCTAATAGACTCATCGCCACTATGTACAATGCTCTAATTTCTTCTTCAACTAATGAAAGGGACCTCAGGAAATAAAATGGGAGAGTGAGATTTGATTGACCCTGATCTCCTAAGACTTGGCCAGGATTAGAAATCAATTTAATTTTAAGGAGAGTTCACCTTCTGCATTGTCCTTGTGATATAGGGAACATATAGGTGCTGCTGTGTGGGGATGTGAGGTAATCCCTCCCTCGGAAGGTATATAAATTAGATACAAAGCTATATCCCCAGCACACCTAGGTGTTTTTGTAAATGTAGAGTGTATGGAACTTAGAATAGTATATTGTTCCCCCAGCACAAATGAACTACCGCGGTTCAGGCTTGGACATTTGGGGCCTGAGTCATTAAGGAGACCAAAGCATAAAAAAAGAGTAACTTTGCACCTGGGCAAAACAATGTTGCATTGGAGGGGAGGTAAATTTAAAATGTGGGGACAGGTTGTTAGTTGGGATAGGGCATGGCCTAGATCAACTTTTGTTACATGAAAAAACATCCAGTATTTAACTTATGTGGAAAATAATAAACTAATTAGCTCCTCTTGCATTGTAACATGGTTTGTCCCAGAAAACATTTACTACTTTTTTTTGCCTTACTTTCCTTATTGACTCAGGCCATGGAGTGTTGTTTGAGCAGAGAAAATAAACATTTCTGTGTTGACATAAAAAACTGTTAACGTGGCCCAATGACATAGGAGTCCATTTATTAAAGTGCGATCAGCCATTAAGATGGAGAAAACAGCAGATTTCGCATACAATGGCAATCGCACAATTTATGAAGGGTTTATAGCAATCCAAGATTTCTCCTGCCATTACATATGTAACTTTTCTTAACACAGTTTCCATAGATTAATATGGAGAATGCGAAGTGCTACAATTCATATAGCTCTGCTATTCGCAGCAATGTAGCGCCATCTCAGGATAGCATTACGTATCATTTTCTATGAGATCCAGCTGAAGCCTCTCCGGATTCACTGGATTCCTCACCTGTTGAAGTGCTATGTGCATGCGAATACAACCTTATTGACCGGTAGTGCTAGGCTGACGGTAAATAGTAAAAAAGAGTTTGTGCTGGATGGGGGAACTTCACCAGGGCTCATTGAGCAGCTCGGAATGGTAAATTACAGTGGTGTGTTTTGCAGTGATGAATAATGTTGTCACCGCACTGTTTTAATACATAGACCTTGTAATGAGACCAGGGTATTGGAAACCATATACACTTTTTACAGTGCTAGACCATACAAAGTAATTAACAAGACTCAGGTCAATTAATCTCTAACCAGCATGGTTGCAAAGAACTATAATCAGTAAGTTGCATATCTAAACCAATCAGGATACAAACTTAATTCCATTATTCACGAAGACTAGGGTTTATAATACATGCTTGCATCAAGACTAACATTTGCTCTGTCCCTGAGGAACCCTGTGGGGTGAAACGCGTATGGTTCTACATTTATATTTCTTCCCATTGATGCCAAATATGAACACTGCTATAGAATTCTTTTACTGAGGATAAGAACCAGCAATGCTCAAAAAATCCGATGGTAGTCATTAGTGCGATGACTACATTTCCAGCAACAGTTAATGCGACAGAAGAAAGCCGATTGCTGTAATTTAGACACTTTGGAAATACCGACTTAGTGAGAATAGTGACAGAAAACAATTCCGGCAGCCCTGCTATCAGCACTGACAGGAGAACATGCCGGCACTCAGATTGACGTCACTTCAAATGGAGATAGTTACATTGCTAGTATTAAGGGGGGAATGCAATGACTCGCCGGCTCTATAATGTCAAACCCTTTGTAAAAAACATTATAGAGCTGACGAGTCCTCGCATTGCCCCCTCTGTCAATTTTTCACTAAGTCGGTATTTCCTATATGTCGAAATTACAGCAATCGGCATTCTTCTGTTGTACTAACTGTTGTCAGAAATGTAGTTATCACTATTGCGTACCCAACCCCAGAAATCAGTTCACTTGGCTTCCCCTGCAAGTGGGATCAATGGAGTTGGAAAAGGGGCTAAAAAATATTGTTTAGTATATTGATCCCAAGTGCACATTGAGGGATAATACCGGATACTTCTAATCATAGCAGATATTTCTCATTTAAATGGCCAGTGGAGGGGTGCTAGGAAGCAAGACACATTTATGCTGTCTCTATTTCCACCCAGTGAGGAGAGAAGTGCCAATGAATACACTGTGAGATGCCATTTTGAGATTTTGTTAAATGACTACTCATAGGGAGTCCCATGCCCCAATGAGTAGTATGTTTCCAAAGGAGTTTCAGCCTGGTTTTAGGTAATTTTTGGCCCATATAATATGAGAGGTCATATGTTACAACATTTTAAATTTATTTTATTAGTATGGTTTGGAAGGAGAATAAATGACATAGGAGGATGGTCATCTTAATCATATTTATGGGTCCTGCCCAGGAAATTAGCTGCTACAATTGTTACTCCGCTTCCTCGTGTATCAGGTGTTCTCCAAACCTCTTAGGCTAGGTACACACTGGAGGTTTTACAGATGATTTTTGGGCCAATCACCCGATAATTGACCGCTCGCCCACATATCGCGTTAGTGTGTTTAATCACACGTTGAACGTTCCAAAGGGCCAATTGTTGTTCATTTGGTTCGTCGTACTCATTAATAATCTTGTTCCAATCACCTACTGATCATGTAGTGTGTATGCAACTCACGATCACGATCACCATAGAGTTTACAGAGTCATGGTCATTTCACCCAATGCCTCAATGAACATGTCTCGATGACTTAAATGTACAGAGTGCTGTAGATGGAATAGTCTGTTTGCTCATTCTGAGACTGAAACTTTAATTTCAGAGTCACAGAAGTTAACCAAATTCGTAAGGATATGTGGATAGCTATAACAAGGCAGTTGTTATGAATCCCAGTGCATTCACAAAGAGCAACAGAAGTGTAAAGCAAAGTGTCTTTATTCAGGTAAATACACAAACAAAGATAACTCAGATCCACTGATAAGAGCAGGTTCCTAAGGAGACTGTATAGTAAAAATGGCAGGAACAGGTATTATAAGTTTTACCCCAGTCCAGAAGGCACAAAGCTGTCCAGGAAAGCAGTCCAGGGATCAAGCAGTGATCAGACAAACAAATCCAAATAGCCAGGCAGAGATCAAGCAAATTAGCGAGGTCCAGAAGTCTGTCCAAAAGGTCAGGGCAACAGGCAAAACAGCGTGGTCCAAGGTACAGGCAAACGATTCGTGGTCTCAGGCAAGCAGGCAAGGTCCAAGGTACATGCAGGGGTCATACACAGAAGTTCAGTCCAGCAGGTATATACCAAACAGCACAGGAGCAGGTTAGCAGCAGCCAGGAACAAATGGATGAACTGAAGATTCTGAAGAAGCTTTTGGGCGTTCAGGCTCAATAGCAGACTCTGAAGAGTTCCCACCTTGTCCAGCAGTCTCTGGAGAGTCCCCGGCTAGGACGGTAGAGCAGGAGTCCCCGGCTGGGACGGCAGAGCAGGAGTCCCCGGCTGGGACGGCAAGTTGGGCACACTGGACGGGAAGCCCGGACTGAGCACAGCACTTTGACTGAATAGCACTGTGAGATGCCTCAGAGCAGACAGCACTGTGAGATGCCTCAGAGCAGACAGCACTGTGAGATGCCTCAGAGCAGACAGCACTGTGAGATGCCTCAGAGCAGACAGCACCAAGTGGCAACTCAGGCTGAACAGCATGGACAGGCAACTCTGGAGGGGACTGGAGGGATAGGGCCCTCTCTGGAATGGGCTGGAAGGGCAGTGCCCCCTCTGGAGCAGACTAAGGGCAGCGCCCCCTCTGGAGCAGACTGTAGGGGCAGCGCCCCATCTGGAGCTGAAGACTTGGGAGTAGAGGCAGCGCCTGAAGACTCGGGAGTAGAGGCAGCGGCTGAAGACTCGGGAGTAGAGGCAGCGGCTGAAGACTCGGCAGTAGAGGCAGCGGCTGAAGACTCGGCAGTAGAGGCAGCGGCTGAAGACTCGGAAGTAGAGGCAGCGGCTGAAGACTCGGAAGTAGAGGCAGCGGCTGAAGACTCGGGAGTAGAGGCAGCGGCTGAAGACTCGGGAGTAGAGGCAGCGGCTGAAGACTCGGGAGTAGAGGCAGCGGCTGAAGACTCGGGAGTAGAGGCAGCGGCTGAAGACTCGGGAGTAGAGGCAGCGGCTGAAGACTCGGGAGTAGAGGCAGCGGCTGAAGACTCGGGAGTAGAGGCAGCGGCTGAGGACTGGGGAGTAGAGGCAGCGGCTGAGGACTCGGGAGTAGAGGCAGCGGCTGAAGACTCGGGAGTAGAGGCAGCGGACTCAGGACCGGACACAGCGGACTCAGGACCGGACACAGTGGCAGGAGACTCAGGACCGGACACAGCGGCAGGAGACTCAGGACCGGACACAGCGGCAGGAGACTCAGGACCGGACACAGCGGCAGGAGACTCAGGACCGGACACGGCGGCAGGAGACTCAGGACCGGACACAGCGGCAGGAGACTCACTACAGGACACAGCGGCAGGGGACTCAGGACCGGACACAGCGGCAGGGGACTCAGGACCGGACACAGCGGCAGGGGACTCAGGACCGGACACAGCGGCAGGGGACTCAGGACCGGACACAGCGGCAGGGGACTCAGGACCGGACACAGCGGCAGGGGACTCAGGACCGGACACAGCGGCAGGGGACTCAGGACCGGACACAGCGGCAGGGGACTCAGGACCGGACACAGCGGCAGGGGACTCAGAGCTGAAGGCAGAGGCTGGCACCTTGGAAGAGGAGGCAATGGCCGGAGACTCAGTGCTGGCGGCAGCTAGAACTGGCACCGCAGGACAAGCGGCAGCTGGAACTAGCACCGCAGGACAGGCGGCAACTGGAACTGGCACCGCAGGACATGGGGCAACTGGAACTGGCACCGCAGGACAGGCGGCAACTGGAACTGGCAGATTAGGCTGAAGTAAAGCAACAGGAGGTGACGTGCAGAACAATCCAGGGTCTGGAGAGGAGCACACTGAAGGCTGCTCCATAGGATGTTGTTGTCTGCGGAGAGGACAGCTTTGTAAGAAATGTTCGCCACTGGCGCAGAAGAGGCATAGTTTACCAATCCTTCTGCGCCATCGTTCCTCCTCAGTGAGAGGGGGACGCAGGTAGCTTGGTCGTTTAGAATCCCTAATGGTAGGGACCGCTGGCATTACCATAGATGCAGCACCAATGTCAGAAAAAGTTCTGGGAGGATTCTCTGCGGTCTGCAAGCTTTCATTAGAGGAGTTTGTTGCTTTAAAATCAGAATTAGTGTTGAAACTACTTATCACAGCAGCAGGAAGAGTTTTAAGCAGTTCTTGGAGTAAAGTGGATAGTTGTAGGATTTGGTAACGGAGCTGAACAATGTCCATTTGCAGCATTTGTAATTGTGGATTTACAGACATGTCTAATAGCCAAACACAGAGTTCAATGCAAAAACACTAGAAATTCCAGGACTAAGGCAGAGGGCGTGCAATCAGCAGGCCCAGATTGTATGGCAGTTCATCATGTTATGAATCCCAATGCATTCACAAAGAGCAACAGAAGTGTAAAGCAAAGTGTCTTTATTCAGGTAAATACACAAAGATAACTCAGATCCACTGATAAGAAAAGGTTCCTAAGGAGACTGTATAGTAAAAATAGCAGGAACAGGTATTATAAGTTTTACCCCAGTCCAGAAGGCACAAGGCTGTCCAGGAAAGCAGTCCAGGGATCAAGCAGTGATCAGACAAACAAATACAAATAGCCAGGCAGAGATCAAGCAAATTAGCGAGGTCCAGAAGTCTGTCCGAAAGGTCAGAGCAACAGACAAAACAGCGTGGTCCAAGGTACAGGCAAACGATTCGGGGTCTCAGGCAAGCAGTCAAGGTCCAAGGTACATGCAGGGGTCATACACAGAAGCTCAGTCCAGCAGATATATACCAAACAGCACAGGAGAAGGTTAGCAGCAGCCAGGAACAAATGGATGAACTGCACAGAGCACAGCTAGAGGCAGGTACTTAAAGCAGTGCGACAGGTGCAGTTCTAATCAGGCATAATGCAAGGAGATTAACTCCTTCAGGCAAATAGAAGAGTTCAGGAACAGAACAGCAGCACCTCTGGTGGTATGAGGCACTGCTGCTAGGTACAAACAACAGAGTTGTAACAGCAGTTAATTAGTGTGACACCCACGCAAACATGGGAAGAACATACAAACTCCACACAGTTAAGGCCATGGTTGGGAATTGAACTCATGACCCCAGAGCTGTGAGGCAGAAGTGTTAACCACTTAGTCACCGTGCTGCCCCTCTTTACCTTTCATTTCATGTACGTTAATTTTGTGTAATTTGGTCATGTCATGATCCCCCAGTGTACAACGCTGTGTGGTATGTCTACACTTTAACAATAATAACTAATAATAAATAAGTAACTGCTTCTATTTTAATAGCTTTGCTCTCATTGTTTGTAACACTGGACAATAACTGGCTTTATATAGCTGGTTGTATTGTTTTGTGAGATAAACTCCAAGGTATTTTATTTTGTGTTTTTGACAATTGAAGCCAAAATTGCTCTTGAGCAAGCACTCAGTCGTAGGGGTTATATTGAGGTCAATCTCTTCTGATTTGTCGTGTTCATTCATATCCAGATAGTTCCCTGTAAGTTTGGATTTCTTTAAATAAAGGTAGATTAGAAGTTTAGCAATCCTCATAAGCATATCATCCATGTAAAGGGCGATTTAATTTTTTCTCCCTCATATTTTTATGCGCAAAGCGTCTGTATTGTCTCAAATTCGTGTAACCAGAGGGTCTGTGATCAATTTTTCATTAAATGCATAAATAGTAATATTGTATTTCCCATCTGAGTGTTGAGAATTGAATTTAAAACTAAATCCGGTAGATATAGGTACAGTTACAAAAATAGTGTCATATATATTATATGCATGCATAGATTTAAGAAATTGTATGATAAATTATATTCAGTTGCCATTGAAACATACTTTATGCGCTCATTTACATTAATCCATAAACATACTGTACAATTGGGTTGTTAGCTCTCAGTTTTTCACATTAACTTTATGGATTTATGAGGTTCTGTATAATTCCGTGTTCACCAGATAAAGACCTGCCATTTAACAGCACCCCTCACTCAGAGTAGCCCACAGGAATACCGAAGAGTCCTCTCTCTAAGAACCATTGTTTCAAAATACTGTGATTCTTTCTTTCTTCTATATTTGCTTAGAGACAGAGGGGTATATTTACTAAACTGTGGGTTTGAAAAAGTGGAGCTGTTGCCTATAGCAGCCAATCAGATTCTAGTTATCATTTATTTAGTACATTCTACAAAATGACAGCTAGAATCTGATTGGTTGCTATAGGCAACATCTCCACTTTTTCAAACCCGTAGTTTAGTAAATATACCCCAGAATGTTAGAATGTTCTTAGTGTTCTAAGATCTTCAGAACCTCACATATAGTTCTTGTGGTAACTGTTTTCAAAATGATCACTTTTGTAGAATGTGCCAATGCTTTTTGATGACTGAGGAAATGTCATGGTTGACACAATCACATTGTTAAGAGACTTTTTGCTATTGTTGCTTTGGATACAATGAATGCATTTGTTGGTTGAGACAATTGGAGGTTATTAGTCCAATTTAGCTTTTGAGATTAGGAGAAGGAATTCATTAGCTAATATTAAGGCGACGTTTATCTTTCATTTAGAGTAAACATCCATATCCAGACTTTTCCGTATCATTGAACTGCGTCCCCTTATCCCTGGAGAGGCAGAATGGGGGCAGACAATGGCAGAAAAGCATAGGGTGAATATAGTAAGGGCAGGTTCGTGTAACTGCCACACAATTAGATATGGACGCTTACACAGATATGCCTTTTAGTAGGCATACCTCTTATGGTTACTGGAGAGCTGATATAGTGATTCACAATAATGATGGTGACTGTATTCTAATTGGCTGATTATGTATTGAAGCTTCATTTTGATAGTACTTAATTTATTAGCATGGCAGCTATAGTATATGTATAGTTGCGCATATGTCTATTCGCATTTAATAACTGATATTTCCATTTGTACTACTCAGTGTCTGGCTGGGCTGGGGGCATTTGCTCGCCGGGGTGGTCCCATATTTGGTTCCTTGTGATGGGTCACTGGGCTACCTGGATTTTTTTCCTTTAAAATGTTCCTAATAGGTTTCCGAGCCAAGTCTCACCTCCCTGGCTAAAATTTGCCAGTCAGCCCCTGGTACTACTGCAGGAAAGAAGATTCCCATTTAAAGGCGTGAACAACGAATGTGGTGGTATTTATCACATTTATTAATATGTGCTAAGACAATATTCTCTCTTGTGTATATGACACTTAATTACATTATTATATTGTGTACAAATAGGGTAAAGTGACTTTAGCATAATTACAAACACTGTCAACCTATCGTGGGGCAGAAGCTTACACACTTGCACGCCTGATGTAAGTCTGGCACCGATGCTATTGTTTTGGAGCTGGACACATCTTGAGATGCACCTGATTCCAGATATACACGTAAATGCACTTTGTCTTATGTGTGTCTTTTCCTACGTTCAGTATTCAAATGTGTCCATCTCTTTCTGAATGGTATGTTGTTCAGCAGTTTTTGACAATGCTTTAGGTGTTTGATATGTGTTTTGGATCTCATGCTCTAGCCTGGAACAAGTATTAGATTGAGGACATCTACAGTAAATACTGAATAGTAGAAACATCTAAGGAAGTTGAGTGTTGAAGCTGAGAGTCCAAATGCTGTCAAATAAGCAACAAAACTGTATTCATCTGTGGTCCTTATCAACCGTTCATCTGCGCTAGAAGACCGAGATCATAACATACAGGTTGCTATGTCATATGAAAAGGAAAAAAAGAGCCATTTGTATGTGTAAGTAGAGCAGTGTAGGATGTGGTGTGCCGTTAGGCTCCGCACTGTCATTTTTAGGCAATTTTAGCCAATCGCAGCAGGGGGTGGGGCCACGATGGCGCGTTTAGCCCCTCCCCCCTTCCCCACCATCTTCAACAACGGCAACAGCTAGATCTGGGATTTTTGCCTGCTCTCTCGGGAGTTCGGGAGAACTCCAAAAAATTCGGGACATTCCGGGAGAGTAGGCAACTATGACATGGCCTGATAATAGTCCTTACAATTTCAAAAAGATCTTCAGGACATACCCACTACATTATCAGGCCAATTGCTCAATATTATCTGTGATATAGAAGCTTGTACGAACAGCATTATTTAACACAAGGTAAAACACCAACTATTGCTATTTCTGAGTACTATCCATACTTTGCACTCACACTTCATCCAACTCTGTAACTATCAGCAGCAACTGGAATCCAACTCTGGCAAATCATTAACGCTTCTTTTACTACCCAGATCTTCCACACAAATTAGTACCCTGCTGTGTTGTCTTGTTGTGAAAACTTTAAACACTACAGTAGGAATGTGCCCGGTTATTAGTGGTCTTATCCAATAAATGTATCCCAGAGGCTGAAATCCTTGCTGATCTAGCTCACTAAGAATGTCATTAACACTACAGGCCCCCAGTGGTCTAATAAAGAGACATATGATGAATGGCCTGTTCTGTATATATTATATGTAGTGCGGACCTAGTATTTGTGCTTTTGCAGTTAGCTGTGTAATTATGCAAGACACATTCATTGTAAGAAATAGTTTGTATTGACCCTGTAGGGGCACATTCTAGCACATGGAGTTTTATTTGTCAGTGTAACGTAAAAAATGACTGAAGTAGAGAAATGTGCATTTATATCCAGCATCGAACCCACTGGAAAGTACAGAGCCTCTTAGAACTTGTGTACAGTGACACCCTACAGCACAACTACAATAAATTAATATTAAAATAAATATTGTGTTTCATATAGGGGTTCTCCTTAATAATTAGGATGAAGTCTATTACTCCCACAATAAGAAGTAAAATTTTAAAAGACACCCTACCGCCGCGACTCGTAACAGGAGAGCAAATAAAGAAGGAATGAATAGTTAACAGGTATAAAGATAGAGGTACATGAGTAGAGTGGACTTAGAAAACAGATACAGGAGGTAGAAGGGACACATGGAAGACATAAGGAAGAAGTGAAGAAACACAGGGGGAGACATGAAAAGTTAATGGGACACAAGATATGAGGGAAAATGTATGTACACAAAGACACGAGAGAGGTGTAGGAACATGGTAACTATGAGGGAGAGGTGTAGGGACAAATAGGAGAGGCAACGGGACACAGGAGAGGTGGGGGACAAAGGGCGGATAGCTTTACATGATTAAATATGTTTTATATTATATAGCGTTAAAAAAAAGCGCTAAATTTAATTTCATACTATCAAAATCCCTAAAGCTTCTTGGGCCTAGGCGGGCCCTGAGCCATTCACTTAAAATTTCCATACCAGCACCTCTAAATTTCCACTGAGATATAATATATCTGCCAGGATGCTTGTCCTATATTAAAAGTGTGAAGCATAGGACATTCGATAGGAGCTGTCAGCACATTGGTAGCTGGATGGTTGAGTCGTCATTAAATCGCAGTATGATGATCGCTGTACAAGATGGTAAGATACACCTATTAGGATGAGCAGGAGGTACTGCTACCTAGTGGAGGTGGGAGTACCTTTCAAATTTGTTATGGAGCCTAGTTATGCCCGTTTCCATGATTTTTTACTTTATAACTTCAATTATTTTATTGACAATTTTTTGATATTGAAAGTATTAAATAAATGGTTAATCAGAAAAGGTTAATAAAATGTAAAAATATACTGCTAGTCTCAATCTTTTTATTAAAATATGAATAAGCAATACTTTCTGTCCTTGTTGTTTGACTGCAAAAACTGCATAAATTGTCTGTTACAGGCTTATTGTTATACTGTTGAATGATTTGTTCTAAAATCCAGCATATTGAAACCCCCCTTTAGAAACCCCCCTTTAGAAACCCCCTTTTAATCTGGAAGAATGGATAGAGCATAATTAAAGTTTTATGAATGCTACATCCAGGGCTGTCCTTTGCAAATGCAGGGCCCTGTTCGATATGCGCTCCTTAGCAGAGCCCAGGGAACTACGCGCTGACATGGTTTTTCTCAGGACTTCACCATTTCTGGCAAATGAGACCCAGTGTATGTGGCTAGGTAAAAGTGTTTACCAGCCACATATGTCTGCTAGATGGGGGCATGACTCTACGGACCAGTAGAACCATGTGGTCACACCACCGTATGCCACCGTATCACCAGCTTTTACAGATAACAATACACATTGACATCTCTGCCACTCAGTTTACAAAAGAAAAGAGCAGGAGAAGGGCGTTAATGAGCAGTGGGACCCCTCAAAAGCCGGTCCCGGCTACATGGCATAGTTGTGAAAAAGAGGCTTAGACTATAAGCAGTGTCAAACCACGATAGTTAAATGGTTGACTACAGACGTGGTGCTGTGTAGTGTTAGAGGAAGTGCCTATAAATTTTTGACATGGATGGGTTAATGGATGAAGGTGTAATAAATATGTGGGGGAATGTAGTGTAGTGTAATCTCTGTCTTCCTAATATAATGGAACAATCTAATGTGTTGGGATTTAGTGTTGTGTGTTGAAGTTTAAGCGTTTAAGCTAACGTAATTGAGACTGTATGCAGAGATATGCCAACTGGGAAACAGGTATATTAAAGGCTTGTGAAAAATAAATGTAGGTCTGTTGGAGGCCTGGGCTCGAGGTTACAGATATTCGAGACAGGAAGGTATCCTACTCACTGATGTACAGGTGGGGGCTCCACCAAGAGAAAGACAAAGCCCAGCAAACATACTCACTAGATAGTCACTGTCTCCTCTTGATGGTCGTCTGCAACTCCCAAGATTGGTGTCCAGGAAACTGGCGACACACAACAGCCCACCCACATGGCTGTCTACCGGGCTAGTATGTGCCACACACTCTAGTGCTTGCTATAACAACAATACAACAGCGGCGCCCTGGTCCTTACAACTTTCTATATAACCAGTATGCTGCTCAACATAAACTCCTAGCACTAGGCGTAGGGTACTAAACGTACTACCATCCACAGATTTCCATACACCAATCCACAGAATAACAGACAACAAGTTGCAATATCAGATACCAAAAGTCTACCTTTAATCGGGGCCTGACTGCAGGATCCTGTAATGGGGAAGCACCTCAAAAGCCTACCTTTAACGGGGGCCTGATGATTGAGGCACAAAGACCATGTGCTTACTGGTCTGTAAGAGACCACCACAAAATGGCCACCAAGGGATTAAACAAGCAAATGGGGTCAGACCCAGACCAGTCTCACAATCACAGGAATACATTCTACAATCACAATCACTAGTGCAAACGTTTTTCTCCGTGGGCCAAGTGCCTGAATAAAGTATGCCCACAGGCTAATCCTGCATAAATGTGACCACATGCCAATCTTGTATACTGGTGCCACAGGCTTCTAAGCCTGAAATTACTGAAATAAGTGAGGAAATAAAAGAAACGTACAACCACCTATCGGTACCATGGGCCTAATGCGCCACTAATACTGCACGGTCCTAGTTCCGAAAAGTGCCACAGGCCTTGTGCCCCAAAATGTGCAAAAGTGAGAATGCAGGCGTGGGCCTGATTGATGATTGCCTGAGGGCCTTGCCTACTTCTAGCTATTTCCCCGTCATAGTTGATTTAGTCCACCGGCTGCCGCTGTCCTCAAGGGCCTGCCGCTGAGGACAAAAAAAACAAAGGTTGTCTTTTTAACAGTGTTATTGTATAAAGTGAATGTGATTATGAAGGTTGTGTAAAGGTTGTGTTTTTAACAGTGTTATTGTATATAGTAAATGTGTTTCCCCCAACAGAGTTATTTTTGTGTGGGTATGTAAATATGGAAAGTGGTAATGTGGTGAACTTTATGTCTGGGTGGATGTAGATTGAAATGAAATAGATTTGAGGGCATCAATGGGTTGTAGTGGTATGGAGTGGTGTGGTGTCATAAATGATTTTGGGGTTTATTTATTAAGCTAGGATGAGCCAAAATTCCTGAGAAAACAGTGGCTTTATCTGGAGAATGGTGATAGAGCTCTTGTTTCAATCTATCAAGAGGTTAAAGCAGGAAAAACCTGGGATTTGGCCTGACTTGAGCTATTGTACACTGAATACTGCACTACCCATAGATTTCTATGGCACAAGAGGGGTAACTCCCATCTTCAACAGCAACATTAGGCTTCTGGTGAAGTTTTTTTTGGTCTGGTTAGGAGGTGGGTTTCACCAGGGCTCCCAATGAACACTGGCATGGATAAATATCAGCGGCAGTACAAAATGATACTTACTGCTGTCCATTAGCCACTAATGTTAAATATACCGCTTTCTTAGAAAACTTGAACGATATATAACTAGTGGATTTTAAGCAAAAAAGTAAAGAAAAGCATGATAAGAAGAATGTAAGCAATATTGACAGGTTATAGTTGAAATAAGCCACAGAAGTGTAGAACAATAGGAATGGAATGCATGACAAGTGGGCAGATGTTGTAGGGATGAATATGCAAGGAACATGACTGGACAGAAGTACAAATACAATAGATTTAGTGAGAGTACATGAGTGTCCTAGAGGGGATGTGGAGTAAATTAACTGATGTAAACTATATTAATCTTGGAAAGTAGTACTGTTTGGCTTAGGGGTGTGTGGAAGAATAAAAACAAGAATATTATTATAGTATGTGTGATTGAAGCCCCGTGGGATAGAAGGAATCTGTGTGTTTAGGAAAGATGTGGAAAGTGAGAGTGTGTTAGGATGCGGTTAGTAAAGTTGTAGATCTGCTATTAATGGGATAAGAAAGGACATGCTGGTTTGAATGATACAGAAAGGGTGTAGAAGGTAAAGAATGGGAAGCATTTAGATAAGCTATAGATAGTTAAGAGTTAGGTATTTTGGGGTGTTTTTGGTGTAAAAATGGAGTGTGATTAAATAAAGAAATGAACATAAAATACCTCGGTGTGTTAGCTGAAGTCCAATTGTCAATAGTGCTAATTGCAAAAAAAGTCAGTATACTGAACCAACTTGAGTGTGCTGAATATATATTAACAGTGGATATTCTGATATAAGCCAGGTTTGCACATAAGCAGATAGTCAGCATATATCCCAACATTGGAAATTTCGAAATTGAGTACAGTATATTTAAAGAAAGGTTGTGTAGATTTTAAAATAGTGTAGATGGTGGGTAAGGATGTTTAGGACCAGTGGAGTAATGGTGTTAATAGAGATTAACAGTGTCAGTGTTGGTCTAGTGAAGAGATAAATATTCAGATGCATTCATTTTAGTTTGTATTAATCCAAAAATCGAACTAGTACAAAGTCAACATTGAGTACAATTGGGACCAGTGTTCTCAGTTGGTATATCCATTTTCTTCGTAGTTTTTTATAGTTTTTCTTTTTCTCTCCAATTTTATTTCACTGTTTGTATCCTTAGAAATTTCATGCTCAATGGGTCACTATTGTGATGAGTTTTGTAGTGTTACGAAAGATTTTCTCCCCAAGTGATAAGAAATCCTAATTTTAAGTTCTGCCTATGTACTGCAATCTATATGGGCATGTAATTAGGTAAATAATGACTTCCGGGCTGCAAGTGTTCCTAGTTTTTGTTGGAAAGGTCTCTCTGGTTTTTTTTTTTGAAGGTGAATTGTAGGATGGGTCTGGTGCTTGTGATGTTGGCGGATTTGCAGTTTATGCATTGGTTGTGAACCAACTTGTGTTGGTACTTTTTATGATACTAAGGAACTGGATATTAGTTTTATGTTTGAGGCTTTTCTGTAAATTGCAGTGAAAAAGGATGTCATCTTTAAGTAAAATATGCCAGTACCTACGAATTATGGAATTTATTTCCTTGGAAAAGTTGAAGTATTGTGTAATTAATGGAATTGATTGTGTTTGCATGTTGATTTTATATTTGAGAAGGGATTCCCTATCAAGAATTTTCTTTCTTGTGAAGGTTTCGTTTATTACTGTAGTGTTGTATCTATTGTCTATGAAGTTCATTTTGAGTAACTTCATGTTCATTAAACATTTTTACAGGGCTAGTGCAAGGTTTCTCGATGCCCTAGGTAAAGCTGCAGCCTGCTGCCCCTCCTCCCCCAATACCCACTTCCCAGCCCATCACACACTTGACTAAACAGTAACTCTTATCTCCTTTTGGCTGGCTGACAAGACTGAAGTCCAGATGCACTGATGCTTTGCGTCCAGAGCCCTTACAGACACTGAGTCACAATACGCTCAGTGTCATGATCAGCATCCTGCAGCTCCTGTCTCTACCACAAACTATGTTGGACCTTTATGTGTGTATGTGTGTGTGCGTATATATATATATATATATATATATATATAGATAGAGAGAGAGAGAGAGAGAGAGAGAGAGGGAGAGGCAAATCAAGGGGGGTTTCCTAGTGCCTGGAAACCCCCCTTTAAGCCTGGGGCACTGTATAATTGAGGTGGCTGAACCCTGCTCCAGCTTCACACAGCTCTGCTTGAAAAGGGAGAGCTGCGTGCACCTAACAGAAGTGTACGCAGCATTGCCCGTGTATATTATAGGGATAGGAAGAGTTGGAGAGCAGCCAAGCACTGTCTAAAATTATAGCCACGCCCCCATGCATGGGGGTCATGCCCACTGGTGGCGTGGTGTGGAAACCCCTCTCTACAAATCATGCGTTTGCCCCTGATATATTTATGGGCTAAAGCTTTTAGAAAGTCTGCCCTTTCAGACGAAACGCGTCAGCGGGTCTAACCTCTTTGTGTTAAAAGAACAGCCAGATCACCTACACTATCCTGTGTTATACGCCAATAGGAATCATCCCTTCTAGGAACCAACTTACTGCTTATGTTGTCACGAGGATTGTTTATGGGTGCGCACCCACAGGACATGTGATCGCTATACCATCGGGACGTCTGCGGGTGTTACAGCTGCAGAGCTGTGAGTACTTTTTTGAATACTGGTGCAGAGTTCCCAGTGAATTGTCCGGAGAACATTTGCACTTTTCAAGTGCACAGGTACTTTACTTCTAGAGTGCAGTATTACATCTTGGGATAATTTCCCTCTACATTCCATTTGGATTGGCGTCCACAGGTTCTGGCTTCATCACACATGCTATGACTGCTTTTCCTGAGTCTTGAATTATTCTCAGTTTGAGATTTTATGGTTGTTGTTCTACATGTCATACCAGTCATTGCTATATTAGTATTAGCATCAGGCTTACCAAGCTTACCAAGAGTATTAATTGTCTCTTCAATCGAGCTCTGTTATATTGGTTTTATTATCTATAATATAAATGTCTAGTGGCGTGTGTTAGTCTGTCTCTGTGTGGAAAAAATAAAACCAAGCTGCAGCGCCACCTGCTGGGCGGAGTTATACACTGACCTACTAAATTCTTAGTGTGTGTGGAAAAAAAAATTCAGAAAGGGCTGAAATTTGGTATACTAAGATGTTTTTAATTTGTTAATTTAATTTGTTAATTGTTAAAAGTGTTTATAAAGATTTTAAAAAAATATATATATATTTCTTGAAGGAGAAGTGACAGTTGGGAGTGGTTGGTGGTTGCCGGGGGTGACAGTGGGGAGTGGTTGGTGGTTGCCGGGGGTGACAATGAGGAGTGGTTGGTGGTTGAGGCCTGGACTATGGCCCAAATGCATGACAAGAACCTTTTTAACACCTTAAGTAGCTTGATTTGACTAGAATGCATGAGTATCATGCACGGGTTAATTTGTTTACAATAAATTGTGCTGTTTATTTCCATATGCCGGTATTTTTATTCATTTTTATATACCCTGCCTGATTGTATTTTTGCGCTGGTTTCTTTTCTTTTTGCTCTATCTTACGTGGGTTGACCAATTCCCACCTTCAGCTGCAGCTACATTAGGTCTATTTATTTTCCTTTTAGCGCCTGTACACTGTGTTCGTTAGTCATGTACTGTGGGCCAGTTCTGTGTGCTTGTCCTCTGGACTAAAATTTGCCAGCCAGCTGCTATTGGCGGAGCCCAGACTGTGAACTGAGGTTGCCTAAATGGTGAATGCCCTGTGTGCTTCAATGTCCTCTGTGGTTGACCTCTGGTGACAGACCACAACCCTTCTGATGATTGGTCATCTGACAGCTGGTCATGCCTTATTTCATTGGGCCTTACTATTGGGCCCTAGCTTTCCGCCAGGTGACCTATCATGTCCCAGTCTAACACTCTACCTAGGAGATTTTTCCTCCTTCTAACCATCAGAACTGTCATGATTTCAGTATTTGTATGGGGTTTTTGACAATGGGAACCCCCTTAAGTGCACTCCTGTTAGAGGTCACTAGAAACGCTCTTTATTCTATAGATGTCCCTATAATGCTCTCCGTATTCTAAAGCGCTCACTAGAATGTTCTCTGTATTGTTTATCACTCTATCATGCACTCTATCGGTCACTAGAATAGTTTCTGCATTGAACAATAGTCACATGGGGATGTGGTGTATTTGATTATAGTTCTTTAACAACCAATATTTCATATATTTAACAAAATATAATATATAAAACTAAACCCACCTGGTTTTCATCACACCCATTTTTTTTAATCTTGGCATGCTGGTAGAAAAGTCTGGCTTGTATTTACCACTAGTCCAAGGGTGGTCAGCCCTTCCCAGGACATCAGGGCTATTTAGGGAGAACTGACACTGTAATATCAGCACCATTGCCTGATACTGGTGCAGATATCGCTGTGTGTTTAGCTACCATGACTTATTTTCCAGATGCAGTTTGCTGTGCTGAATTTAAAAAGAATACATTAAAAAATGCATAAAATAATTTATCCCAGACTTTTACAATGAGAAAATCAGTGTTAATGGCAGAAGATCAGATTTTGCAGTGAATGAAATAGGTTGTGCTGGGAGATATGGATTATGCATATACATGTGCTATGTTTATTGCATTTCCTTCCCTTTTTTCTCTTCCGAGTCAGCAGCTTTGTTTTGCTGTAGAATAATCTACATGATTTTGCAACCAAGAGAAGTCACACATTGCAGATATCGCTTAATCAGCGTCTAGGTTAATGTGAAACTTGTCATTACATTTATTTCCTATACTTCAAGTATACCTGTCACCTACTTACAGCGGAGGTAGCTATTTTTCTGGTTCGAACCAATATTTAACCTATGACATCACTAGGCGCCTCACATAGTTTCACATGCCTTATTATGTCACTATTTACTAGTGAATAGAAATGGAAGTTCTATCTCTGCAGTGTGTAATTGACAGGCATTTTAATGTATCACATGACTGTAAAAACATTTTCAAATATTCATATTGTATTATTGGCAACTATCCCTAATTTCCAGGGATCATGCCAGGTTTCACAGCTATGTAGTGGAAATGTCCCTGTTTTTCAATATTGACTATTTATTCAGTAAAATGCCTTTTATTTTGAATACTGGATGCAAGTCTCATTTTCTTATTCTCTAGGCTTTATGACAATATTTATTGAACAGGAGCATTGGAAATACAAATACATTACCATCATAGCCAAGTTTAGAAGAGATGCCACGATGGGTATTGTAGTTCTTAAATGTCTACTTGCATCGTATTGCACATCACCAGGGGTGTAGGAACCGGGGGGTGGGGGTTGAAACTGTGGTTTGCGAACCCCTGAAACACTGACAAAAATTAACATAGGATTGGGAGTCTTTGTATATCTACAGTCACTAGTACAACTGTCATAAAACGAGATACCAAGTGTGAGAAAAAGGGTCTCCTAGGTGTAAGTGTATCAAGTTGTGAGTTTCTGGCGGGTTTGAAAAGTGGAGATGTTGCCTATAGCAACTAATCAGATTCTAGTTGTCAATAATTTATTGGGTACATTCTACAAACTGATAGCTAGAATCTGATTGGTTGCTACTAGCAACATCTCCACTTTTCAAACCCACTGGAAACTCTCAGCTTGATACATTTACCCCCCTAGTCTCCTAGCCCTATAGTAGTCCTTGGCCTATTGCCCCCCCCATAATAAATTTCATTCCTACGCCCCTGCACATGATTTACAGAGATGGACTTACTCAGCACCAAATGAAAATTATTTTAAAATGTTGTCAACTCGAATGTTCTGAACCAATCAGCTTAACAATTTGATATTTTTGGTTCATAAACTATTACACATAGTAAAGTGTTTCCACTAAGGTGTAGCTACAGTGTACTGTGCAGAAACCAGTCATTGCCAGTTATTCCATATGTACCAACGTTCAAAGTTTTAGGGCTAGATTTACTAAGCTGCGGGTTTGAAAAAGGTGGGGATGTTGCCCATAGCAACCAATCAGATTCTAGCTGTCATTTTGTAGAAGGTATTAAATAAATGATAACTAGAATCTGATTGGTTGCTATAGGCAACATCCCCACTTTTTCAAACCCGCAGCTTAGTAAATCTAGCCCTTAGTGTCAACTAACCTCCCTTCCCCCTTCTTACAATTATTATTATTATGCACTCATGCATATCAGCACAGAAATGTGGCTCAATAAACTGTGATTTGTGGTAGGTAGAAAAGGTCATTACGGTTCTTATATGAACACACACTAAGTTAGACGGATCACATTTTGAAGAACTCACTGGGGGTCTTTTCACAGCTTGCATTTCAACAGCACCGCTGGTCCCAGATATTGCGAACACTGTAGAGAGAACATAAAATAAAGTGCAGACATGTTTGGAGAAAATTCAGGGAAAAACTCAGCATGGGGGCTACCCGAACTGTAATAAAATCTGAGGCTGTGATTGTTACCAACGTGGAGTCTGTCTACTCCAGCCTTCAGCAAGACGTTCCCACTTACTTGATGTACTCTGTAAACTGCGTGGGTTTTGTTCTTATGGCAGGTTGACATGTTTATGAATACATAACAAGCGTTAAACGGCACATTATCAAGTTAGTTTTAGTTTTTATTCATGAGAACATCAAGAATTACCAATATAATATACTAGACATTTGTTCCAGAAATTATTATTTTTTATGTCCGTTTTGCAAAAGGCTTTCTATATCAATCTGTCGATTTATGATCAATGTACGAGACTGTGTTGACATTTGCCACATTGTTCATTTTAAAGACACTTCATTTTTTCCTTTATTTGTGTCGTATGTCTGAAGGTCAACAGGAAAATAACATCTGCTATTTTTTGTTTTATCTTAGGATAAAGACCTTTCTCTCAGGGACAATAGAGTTCATCTATAAAACGCAAACAATCCGCTATGCAGCGAAAAAAAGTAATATTGTGCATTCCAATAGGTTAATCCTCATAGCACACATATTCAGTATTTTGGGGGGTACAAATGGTAAACTTACCTAAACCACCACCTGCTCGCATTTGGATACCCACCCTCGTTACTTCAAACATTTCCCAAATGTAGCGCTCATCCAATCCTCATTATCCATATAAACACCAATTTAGATTCTTCATTTTTTGTTATGCCCAAGAAATTATTTTTTTAAACACAGATAGGACCATATATTCAAATTATATTCAAATAAACCTATTTTCATTTTGTGAGCATCATATTTAAAAACAAAAACAGACACATCGTCAAGGAGTTAGTTTGGCAAAATGAATGTAGCACTAGAAATTAACTGTAAATTCTAATTAATTATTTCCAGAATATATTAATACCAATGTTATAGAGCTCATGAACAAATGTACACATTTTAGTTTTTTAAAGATTTTTTTCCTGCTGGTATATTGTGACATGAGTGCAAAGCTCCAGTCTACACAAATTATCATGGTGGAAAATTTTGGAACAGAGATTTTTCGGGTCAGATTAATTCTGGCTGACATTCACACATATGCAAAATTTGTTTTACTCTTTAATATTATTATTATTGTTATTATTATTATTAGTATTATTTATGCATATTAGATCATATATAACAGCTATGAAATGCCAGCAATTATTATATTATGGAGAGCGATTCTGACTAGGGCTCTATCTGTGTGGTGTTGTATGTTCTCCCTGTGTTTGTGTTGGTTTCCTCAGTGGTGGTCTGGTTTCCTCCAAGAGTCCAAAAACATAATAGTACTACATTTCCAGGAGACTCCATAATTTGTAGAAGTTCTCCCAGACTCCTAGGAGCAGTACATCCTCCCACATCCTGCCTACTTCCCTAGTGAAGTGGATGGGGGTGGGGCTTGATGAAGCAATTCGCAGCAGATGGCTTCATCCTGGCCCCGCCACCCCGCTCTGCGGTGCTGTGGATCATGGCATTGCTTAGCAGGGGGGGTGTGGGGGGGGACGTGATTCACACAGCCACACACCACGCACTTGGCACCAGGATCCCCCCTCTAAAAAGTTAGTGAGTATGGTCTAGCCTGCACCAAGCGTAATATGCTTACTTGCAGCTAGGGCTGGTTCTAGATCACATGGAACCCAGAGAAAAAAGTGCCTTTGATGCCTTGCACCTCCACAAATACGCAAAACAGTGCTTTCAATGTTTCAGTTATGTGGTGTAGCAAGGCACCCCCTCCCCTTTTGGTACGATAGTATGAGTCCAATGGCCTTTGTCCTGCCCAAGTCTTTATTTTGTGACTTGTAAATGACCATCAAAATCTTGGAAAATCCTTTTCTTTTTATTTGTGTGAAGCTCAACGTGATTATTTACAAGATCTCAAACTTGCAGAGGAGGTTTTGGGATGCTAAAACGTCATTACAATATAACCAAGAACCACTGTGTACACGGTTCCGTGTATCATGGTATCGAAACACCAGTGAAACGTGTCCCTACATCAGGTTATTCCCGGACAGGTGAGTTACTGGTTGCAAAGTCATCTCCATGTGACAGATGTCAGAGTAAAATGGAAATGGCGAAATGTCAAGAAGCATCCGCGGCAGTGCTGTATTGTAGTACAATACAGCACTGCCGCGGACGCTTCTTTGACAGCGCCGCGGCTGCTGCACAGTACCGTTGGTTCGCGGAGGAGAGGGGTTTCTGGAGAACCAGAAACCCCCCCTGCGTGCGCCACTGCTCTCCCTGGAGTTATGATGGTTTACAGATACAGGAGTGAAATATAAAGGACAAATTTGGAAGAGAGCCACGAAAGATAATATCTAAGAGGCATTGTTCAGCATATGAACAACATAAGCATATATTCAAAGAGGATGCAAGGAAGAATGTTGGCTGTCTATTGTCCATATGATTATCGGTGTATATACATCACAACAGGATGATGTGATAAGACCACCTGGTGATAGGATTTAATATTTTGTTTATTCAAGACAAACTTCACTATGTCAGTTTATTATCTCTTTTACATGCGATCTTCGTCTGATCTGGATTTTCTTGAAGCTAAAGATTGATAAAAAAGATGAATGTTTTAAGAACTTCTGCGGGACATTAGATTTTGATAGGTGGACTGGTTGATTATATAATTGTTTACATTACTTATGATTGTATAATCCTTATGAGATTAGTTTTTAGAGCCTAAATATCATCCAATACCTATCACATGTTGAACTATGTGATGTAAATATGAGTAAACATGTGATATGTGACATGAGTAAACACATAAAACAGTTTTGTGTTACCACATATCCTAATATTATATAATCTGGTGGGCTGACTCACGTAACCATTAGGTTATGTGAGTATGCAATCAAATACAATAATATCAAGGAGTGCACCAATTGTTTATATATTTCATATGGGATATGGTGTCTCCTAATGTCATTTATAATGATAAAAGTCACCAAGGATTCTCCTGACCTTATAGAGGTATGAGGCTGGAGGCTGAGTGCTTTTATACAGGTCACGGATCTCCGAAGTGACTTCCGATATCTGTAATAATTTACATTAGGAGATGTTACCTGTGGTCGTGTTATATTACACACATTTTCCTAATAAACACTGAAGTGGTGACATTAGAATTCAACACTTATACAGATATTTCTGTAGATGTTTATACATATAATTTTATTATTACCTTTTTATTTATAAAGCGCTGACATATTCCATAAGACTATACACGGAGGGTTTCAAGACATGATATGAAGAAATTACATACAATGACATGAAACAAAAGGTCAAGGTGGCCCTGTATAATCTGAGTGTATAATTGAAGAGGTGTGGTGAATACATGATACAGAAGGTAGTGGGATAACAATTGGTGGGGGAAATGCAGGTGACTATTGTTAGGCAGCAGCATTATGAACCTACAATAATAAATAATAAAACAGTTATTGGTGACTGTGTAATGGCTCCCACTGGAAACCAGGTAAACTCTTAGAACAAGGCAATGAGTGGTCTTCACCTATAGCCTTTCTCATAGACAGCGATATTTACAAAGGTATTCAGGCTCCCAAGAATAATAAGTGTTTCTTAGAAACCAGGTAGCGAAGGGGTATAGGAAGTGGAAGTAGTAGTACACGATGATAAACCAGAAAGAAGCAAATGGCAGCAAGCAGGGATAACCAGAGGCTAGCCAGAGGTCAGGATGGGCAGCAAATACAAGGTCAATAAACAAAGCCAAGGGTCTAAGCTGGGCAGCAGACAGAGAATATCTATGGACAGCCAAAAGGTCAGGCAACAGGTAATCAGTTGGTAGTGTGTTTACAAACAGCAGACTCCACATAAGAAAGGGCACAAACGATATCACCGACAGGGAGGCACGGTGTCCTTCATGCTATTTAAGGTAATAAGGACCAATTAGAATGCTGCCAAGGAGCAACCCCCCCTCCTAATAGAGCCAGAGCAACGCGCTCAGTAGGAAGTAGCGCCCCGGGACAGAAGAACATAGGCGGCTCTGTGACTGGCATTTCTGTACAGCTACCGGTGGTGTAGGAAGGTAATAATGAGGAGAGACAGCAGATGGCAGAGGTACGAAACGTTTACCAGTCATTGAAGAAATCATAAAACAGTCAGCTGGTGGCAAGCCTGGACAGTTGTTCCCCATGTTCGATGGCAGATGCTGTCACCAAGGAGGCTGCGAAGGAGGAATAGAGATGGCAGTTACACTCACTAGTTCCTGACGCTGATCTGAGATGGTATTCAGTAGATCTTCTAAACAACCTTGTCCATGGATTGATGACACTCCTGGGCACCCCTACAATCATTTCCCACTACGTTCACAAATATTTTGATGTTTTATATTTGTGGGAAGATGATTATGGGGGAGGTAGGGCACAGAGCTGATCTAACGTGCAGCCGTCTCCAACAGCCATATGCATGCCACGACCATATTTTTTTTTATAAGAACACTTGTATATTATCATGTTTTCTTAATCAACATGTTAGTACAGCTGAGCATTTAAGTCCTGAATATGGTATAATCAGCCTTACTAAAACTGACTTTTCTTCTACAATTACATTTAGCACATTGATAGTATGCATACGAGCACATGACACTGATAGTGCTTTTGATCTTCATTTGTCGACTCGGAGGCCCCTACATAGCTCCCAACATTTATGTTTTCTAATAGCGGAGTCGTGTGTACAAGAAGAGAGTGTGGTCACTCTACCATGGGGTGTGGCCATTTCCTGTCTAAATCTGGACAGTTGATAGCTATGCACCTACTGTGTGAAATACATTGAAAAATAACTATTTTATATGACAGTAAATTAATATTTCTTAATCTTGAGATTCTTCTATGTGCAGTACAGGAAAACAAGCTTTATATGGAACGGTACAATACGTTTTCTTTCAGTTGCTCTAAAAAAGTATTCACCCCCTATTTTGTCAAATGCAAAAAATAAATATAAAGCCTTTTCTTTATTATGTTATTACATAAGTACTCATCGCCTTGCTTTTAATCTACTAACGGGATGAATACTTTTTAGAGCCACTGTTTATATTACGTATTAATGTTTTTTTTTATGCATGTGTGTGTAGAGTACAAGGATATCCCACAACCTTGTCAGAGACAACACATTGCTATCCCCTCAAATCACTATACACCTTGTCCCTTTTCTAGCCTGGCTCTCTCTATCACACACTCCACCTGCGCCTCACCAAAGAACAGATAACGTAAACCTTTTCAGGTCCAACCATCTTTAATGTCACCTTATTTCCAGTATCTATGCAGTCATCCAACAAACACCAGCTCCTGAGTCCGGACCTCCACTGAATAAATGCAAACTCACAACACTGAGTGGTCTCAGCCGTCACAACTCACGCTGGGACACTCCAGGGGGTGATCATTGCTCATTTAGGGCCTGAGTCATTAAGGAAGGTAAGGCAAAAAAGGGAATAAATGTTCTCTGGGCAAACCATGTTAATGAATGCCAGCGGTGCAAATTAGTTTATTATTTTGCACATCAGTTAAATACTGGCTGTTTTTTCATCTAGCACACAAATACGTAATAGATTTATTTGTACACTGAAATTTAAAGTTGATCTAGGACATGCCCTACCCCAACTATAAATCTGTCCCCACATTTTACATTTACCTCCCCCTCCAATGCAACATGATTTTGCCCAGATACAAAGTTACCCCTTTTTTATGCTTTACTCTTACCACTACCCACTGTCCGGCTTGTGGCAACTCTTTCCCCAGGGCCTGATTAAGGGTCCAGGCATCCAGACCACCCCAGACTAAAACATTTTTAGCGCCCCCTTTGCTTTCCACACCAGGTTAATGTGCAGTACTTGAAGATTGTGAGGATCTGACTTCCCCTTTACTGCATCTGCATGCTGATTTTGTATTGACAGCTTCTGCCACCAGGACTATATTGGACTTTACATTGAATGCATTATCCGGCAGTACCTCTAAGTCACCAGAGGTGCTGCTATTGTGCCTTGCTTCCTCTTTCTACTAGGGGTTAAGCTGTTGCACTAATTAATCACCTGCACCGGGTGGCTATCTATTTATACTATCCTCTCTCAATTACCTGTGCTGGTCATTGTTGATTGTTGCTATTCCTTATTGCTGTGCTCTCCTGCTTCTCCTGTTCTCTGGGTCTTCTACATGCCGCTGCTGACATCTCTGTACTGGATTTCTCTCCTCTCAGTCATTGCACCTGCATCTGCTGTATTCCTTATTGCTAACAGTTTCAGCTTCACTCAGAAATCCTTGTTCAGTATCTGCAATACTTGGTTCGTACCCATTTCCTGTATTCTTTGGCCTATACCTGTTCAATAAACATCTTATGCTTCATAGCTGTGATTTCCTGTTTTCTGCATTGAAGCGCGACAAAAATGAATTTGCTGTGTTTTCAAAACTCAGCTCAACTTGGCTTGTTAAAAGATTCACGGCAATCTTTGTCACTCATTTAAAATCTGAACTGTATACCAGAACGGGTGACGATATGATGGTGAAGGGGGCTGTCATGCCTGCACCAGTCACCATCCTTGTCGCTTATCCTCAAGCGTCCGCCTAAGGATGACTCAATGTTTTCAGCTTTTACCATGGAAATACATCGAGATTAAAACCTTACTACATTTTTCTTTCATGCTTTCTTTTTAATTTAGAGAGCAACTATTCTCTTGTATTTTAAAATTAATTTCAGTTTATAGCTCCTTCTGTCACAATTTTGTGCTCCCCCAAAAGCCTATTGGATATTTAGGCCCTGATTAATCCCAAACGCACATTAGGTAGATGGACAGGAAATCAATAACTGGCCCAAACTAGCCAATCACATGGGTCTGAATTCTAAGGTGGTAATTACATCTTCTCACCTCCAACTATCAGCCGGTGCTATCTTCCCACCTGAACCCAATAATGCACAGATTTGCAGTCCCTCTTGCACTACACAGGCGACCAGGAGTAATCTATCCTCTGTTGAAGAGCTACAGAGATCCCTCAATAGCTGTAACTATATGAGGGAAGGGGTTGTAGGGACAATGCAGCCTGGCAATGCTGGGCTTCCCCTCACTTATCCTCCAAAGCCCCCAGGGGAGCTTTGAGTGGCTCATGTACCGAACCACACATGCTCAGAAGAGGCCGCCCCAAAGTTATATATATATATATATATATATATATATATATATATATATATATATATATATATATATATTACATATTCTGCCATTGTCAATGATCATTGGGTAAGAAAGGGTCCTTTGCCATCACTTTTGGCATATTGGTATTTTTATCTAATGTTTAGTTTTGATGTTATTACCACTCTGACAGACTTTTTAAAAAAAAAAAAACATTTGATCAGTAATAATGCTAAAATTGTGTTTGTGAGTCTATATGCTAATTTGTGATTTGATAACCTCACACATTTCCCAATCAGACTCACTCATTTATAGCTACATTATATATGTTCACATTTCCCTACACCCATGTTATCCATGTATATTTTCTAGTGACCCAACCTTCCAGCTGCCATTTTCCGCCATCTTAACCTTTCTCTATCACACTCTGTGGTGTAATTTACTTTGACGCTGGACCATTAGTAATACATTACTGATATACATCATACATTGATGGTATAGGAAACATCCACGAAGCCTCTACTTACGGGATGAATATATCTCTCTAAAATTTATTGCACTATTTACATACACTGCATATTTATTAATAAATGTATAGACTTATATATAGAGACTTTCTATAGAAAAGAAACACACATGACATTAGCACACAATTAGGAAAACGCACATATTTTTTCCCATTTTACTTTACATCCTATGACAGATATGAAAAACTAATTGCTTCTTCAGCATTTTATCACAATTTGAATTTATTACTAATAGTTTATACAGTTTATTACCATTAAATCTTTAAACCAATTTCATTGTTAGTCATCAGTCATTTAAAAGCAGGTTTTTAGCAAAAACTGGGGCATTTTTTGATCATATCATTTTGTGGGTGGAATATAAAATATAATTTAAAAATAAACAATACAAGGCTGTACTAATTCAAGATGCAATCCTACTTAATAAAAAGACATACAAAGGTAAATAACGTAACAGTAGGTTCACACAACTGTTTTCAGCGATATTTACCTGCTACACATTTGTCGTTACTGGGACAAAATGGCCACATCGGGTGGGTTTAACTGGACATATCATAGGTAATTTGGCAATTAATTGTCCCACCAATGATTGTTTACGTGTAGTCTTACTGGATTGTGCCAAGTTTTCTGGTTGAACGGATTGTTGGACAGATGTCTACAAGAACAATTTCATAAATAAAGTGCAAAATCTAATATTATATTTAATAAAATATTCTAATAATAGCCAAAAAGCCAACTTTGATTCCAGAACTTATAGTTACAATAGTATCACTTGTATAGTTTAGCTTTTATAAAAACACACTAGATAGTTATTTTATTTGGTTTTACTTAGGCTTCATTTATATGTACCTTAATTCACAACACAAATGTTACTTATAAGGAAGAAAAATTAGTATTTGACAGAATACCTCAATTTTACTCACACCCAGTGTTTGTGACTAAGAGGAAGTGCGCCTTTATGTAGTGGCCCACTATCTCAGCTGTTTTATGAATGAAAAAGGACATACAAATATACAAATTGTCAGGATTGAAAATTTTGTATTTTTTGTTTGTATATTTCTTTTAAAGTGCATCCATTTTGAGGGCTGATCATGACATTGCAGTCTGTCCATTCACTGGGCACCAGTGCCTCATGACTATTAAACAGGCTCTATTCACATTATGAAGCACCTCAGTGATGTCTCTTATTAGCAACTGAAATTATAGGCTTCATTTTCATTAATATTAACTTAGACCACAAAATGTCTGCCTTCAATGTGTATGTAGCGGAGACCCCTTCTTTAAAGCTTCAGTACCACGTACGTAAAAGACTTTACAAAGACGCACTTCACCTTAGCCAGAGCTACAGGACCTGCTGCATTCAGCCATTTTAGCCTGTGCTGTACTGATTCTGCTGCAACTGGCTATTCGCAGTTTGTGATTGGCCCACAAGCTCACACAGCTGAGGCTGTAAGCGGAACACAGGAGTCCCAGGAAAAATGGCTGCCTGGTCAGCCCCCAGGGCTCTGGCTAGAGGGAGGTACACCTCAGTGAAAATCTTTTACTCCATCTTTGAGAATATGGGCTGATTAAGATACTAGGTTTCCAAAAAATTCCAACATTCCCCCTAAATAACTATAAACAATGTCACATCACACAGGTTAATGAAAAATATTTCATACCATAAGGTCAAATGAATATTGTGCAATATCAGTACAAAAAGGTTTACGTCCCTTTTTTCTCCACTTCAGCATTTGTACATACATCTTAAATATTTAAAATGATATCTAAATTAGAATGATGATCCATAAGTTAGGTGAACAAAACCCATATTAACAAGCAGTCTCAACATACAGAAAATAGTAGTAAAAAGAAAAGCTCTCAGTGTACAGTCGGAGTCCAGTGATGTTCATACTGAGTAAAAGCAGCTGTACTAGAAGGTGTTTGTACTTTTACAAAATCTAAAGGAAGCACCATTATAGTTTATTATTTTAAATATGATGCAGATACCTTTTTGGCAAGTTAAATCTTTAACAAAGATAATCTCACAAATTGTGAACAAGTTTAGGATACTTTATTTTTAAATATAATTCAAAATACTATGGATTTATTATTATTTTACTATTTATTAAATGCATTTACATTTTTATAATAGGACCTGGTGTAGCTTCTGCGGGTGTGCTATTGTGATGACATCATCATCAGTATAATATTCTTGCCAGTAAGCAGATGCAACAGTGACATCTACAGGCTATACACATTTACATGGATAGAAGGGGTGTCCTAGAAAGAAATTCTGCGTAATATGATTATGTTGACAAATTAGATCTAGTTACTGTTTTATCTCAAGTGGTGAAACATTGCTGAAAAGCAGGATGTCTAATACTGACCACTAATGTGGCAATACCAATGGCAAATTGACCTGATAACACTGTGAAAAAATAAGCCAATTAAAAAGTGATGGAGCCAGGGCATGGTATGTGTGGTCAGCCATCTTGTGATTACACTAGCTAGTCTTCAAGTGACTGGCTGTATTGTGGGATGTCTGCACTTTGGCCACCAAGGGGTATATTTACTAAACCGCGGGTTTGGAAAAGTGTAGATGTTGCCTATAGCAACCAATCAGATTCTAGCTTTCATTTATTTAGTGCATTCTACAAAATGACAGCTAGAATCTGATTGGTTGCTATAGGCAACATCTTCACGTTTTCAAACCCGCAGTTTAGTAAATCTAGCCCCAAGTGTGTAACAACACTGGAAAATGATTCTGGTGCACAGCACTCAGGGCTAAAAGCAGGATCAGTTTGTGTGTTGTTAAATGCTGATCACACACCCAATAGTGGCAAAGTTATCCAGTATGGGTGCATATGTGAACCCCAAAACAATTTGCATGCTGTAGTACAATTTTTAGACAATCTTGAAAATCCAGTTGGTCACTGTCAGGGTGTGGGGAAATCCAGATCACTGCTTGGCTACAGTGCCTAAAGGCCGGATCTGTCCAATATTGCCACCATGCATGTCAGAAAATAAACTGATCCAGTCTCTTAGAGCTTGAACCTAGCGGCAAGATCAGTCCGCATGTAACCAACAGAAGTTCAGAGATTTTCATGACTGCAACTTAATATAGAACCTGCAAACTACACTTCAAATATGTTTTTCTTTTACTTTCTCTGCAATTTTGTAACGTGATCTCTGACATCAGTTATTACACTCTGAATAGAATTATGTAAAAATGATCGCAGCATCACAATGTTAAGTAAAATATTTTCTAAGCAGAATTTCTGCTTAATTGTTTTAATCTATGGTATCTGCAGAAGGGCTTAATAACATATGCTGAACACTTTCATTTGATTCTAGATTTGATTGTATCCAAATAATGTTAATTTTATCTCAATTTATAACATTAGAAATAGACTTTTCAAATAATGTATTCTCATGATATGTGGTAATGTGCTATGTGTAGTCTATAAGGAATCAATACAAAAATGAATGCCAAAAATTATGGGAAATACTAACTTACAGTCATAAAGGAACAAGTGTATTGGTTGCATGAACTATTTGCTCTACACTTCATTCTTCAGGCAATAATATATGTTGTATCAATTAGTGGACTAATTAATCATTGCCTGTTCCCTGTATCTCTACTTATAAAAGTCTAGAAAAATATGATCTCATTATTGAAATTTTACTATAGAAGAAAAATCTTTCTTATTATGCAGCTATGGGCCAACCCTGCTATAATGGAAAAGGCAAAGCATGGAAATATAACTATTTAACTTGTGTTTATTTGGTAGAGTTTGGTTAGCACTTCTGCCTCACAGCACTGGGGTCATGAGTTCGATTCCCAACCATGGCCTTATCTGTGTGGAATTTGTATGTTCTCCCTATATTTGCGTGGGTTTCCTACGAGTGCTCAGGTTTCCTACCACAATCCAAAAACATACTAGTAGGTGAATTGGCAAAAACAATATCCAGCGCTGGTTAGGTACATACAAATGGAATACTAATTAAGTATTAAAGAAGGATAAACGAATAAAATAATTTATACACACACCTGCAGCTAGCCACAAAAGATGAGTACTGATCTCATCAAATAAACATAAATAGATTCAAAAGGACAAGTGGCAGCGCTAATGTGTAAATTGTATCAAATTTTATTAAAACATACACACACAGAAATATGTGTCAATTAAAATTGCAGATTAATACCCGTGGAGCTGGGACAATAAAGCATTTAAATATAATGCATAAGCAATAATTGTAATAGTCTGAGCACTTTCAGAACATATAGTTCATCAATAGTTCCAAGCAAGCAATCATCAGAGATAAGTTACTGAACGAGCAGTCCGGAGGCTCTCCACATAGTATGTCCTCTTGTGAGCGCTATATGTCTCCCAAATAACATGAGATATACATGTAAAATTCAACAGTGGAAAAAGACCTATATCCAGTGGAGCTGATGTACTCCTAGCACATAAAGTGCAGAAAAGTAGTCTCGTTTATCCACATATGAAAAAGCACAATACCTTACTGGAACCGAAGTCCGCTATTAAATCTCATGTAGAGGATATCATCCTATAGCGCTCCAGACTGTAGAAAACGCCGGCATAGAAAAAGAGTTCCTCTGATAATAAAATCACTGCAGTGACCAAAATAGAATGTGCATGCACGGAGAGTCCAACCCGCGGGTATGTCTAACAGCTACTTTTCTGTACTTTATGTGCTAGTAGTACATCAGCTTTGTACACTCCTTTGAGCAGGGTCATCTCTGCTCCTGTCTCCACCACTTTCAACTCTGCTCTCCAGCTATCAGCCCTCCTTCTCGGGGACCCTCTCCCCCCCCCCCCCTCCCGTCCCCTCCCGCTCCCTCCTCCCACTCTGGGAATTTCCCTGTCACCCGGGCCCTCCCTCCTGGGCTCCGTCATATGCGGACACTCCCCTCCCCCTACCCTAGCGTTGAGCTCATTGAGTTACTGTGATTATTGTTTACTGTACTGTGCTGTCTCACTTTGTATTGTAATTTTGTTTGTCCCTGTACGGTGCCACGGACACCTAGTGGCGCCCTATAAATAAAAATTAATAATAATAATAATAATAATGATTGCTTGCTTGGAACTATTGATGAACTATATGTTCTGCAAGTGCTCAGACTATTACAATTATTGCTTATGCATTATATTTAAATGCTTTATTGTCCCAGCTCCACGGGTATTAATCTGCAATTTTAATTGACACATATGTCTGTGTGTGTATGTTTTAATAAAATTTGATACAATTTACACACTAGCGCTGCCACTTGTCCTTTTGAATCTATAGTAGGTGAATTGGCTGCTATCAAATTGACCCTAGTCTCTGTGTGTGTGTGTGTGTGTGTGTGTGTGTGTGTGTATGTTAGGGAATTTAGACTGTAAGCTCCAATGGGGCAGGGACTGATGTGAGCAAGTTCACTGTACAGCGCTGCAGAATTACTTGCCCTATATAAATAAATGATGATGATGATAGTGTTAATATTAGATGTTATACTAATAAGTGTAATCGTGAATGCATGTTGTTTAAACAGATTTGTAAGAATAGAAACATTTGACATTCCAGAGGCAATCACATAGTACTATATTTAGCAATAGAAAACATTGGTTTTCAGGGATATGATTTCTGTAATAAATAAAATAAATAAAATTGGTCTGTTTGAAGCTTCAGATTATTTGAACCGTATCATACAAGGGAAAATATCTATTTGCCAATAAAGAAAAGTAGGGCACATTACTGCTCAAGGTTAAAGTAAAACAAAATGCCAAACTATTACATTTACAATTATATTATTAACTTGTGAATTTTTGCGATTGTCTTTTATAGTTATATTTAGTGTTCCAAGTGGACTGGTATATGGTGGTATGACACACTGCCACTTCTCCTACTGCTCTGATTGTAAAAATATCAAATCCCATTCACTTACATTCCCATTACACTATCCATATCACCACTTCTAAATAGAGATGCTCCGAACACACCTAAACTTAGCAGATCTGAGTACCGAGCTTAGCCAGCTCGGTACTTTCGCACTCCCTCGGAATTGAAAACAAGGCAAAGCGTCATTGTTACGTCGTCGGATCTCGGGAGTTTTGGATTCTATAAGTACCGCCCTCCACGGCGATCCAGCGCCATTTCACAGAGGGACACAGAAGGGGTAGCACAGTTCTTGGCAGTGTGTAGAGCAGTTAGGCAGTGTCATAGGTAGAATAGAGAGAGGAGGAGGTAGCAGTGTTCTTCAAAGTCTACAGTGAAATTCAGGAGAGCTCCATTGCCCCATTGCTAATTGTCATTGCTGAAATAGAAAGAATTAATAGGTCTGGCAGGCTTGGTCTTCTAAATCTGCAGTCCCATAATGTACAGTGTTATATAGATAACACACAAAGAGGAGAGCTCCATTGCTAATTGTCATTGCTGAAATACAAATACTAGGGCTGGCAGGCTTGGTGTAAATCTGCAGTCACATTGTACTGTATTATATAGGTAACATACAAAGAGGAGAGCTCCATTGCTAATTGTCATTGCTGAAATACAAATACTAGGGCTGGCAGGCTTGGTCTTCTAAATCTGCAGTCTTTCTTTAAAAGTGTATGAAAATAATATTGTGACCTGTGAGGTGGTCAATATTGACTGCAAATGACTTGAAATTAGTGGTATTGACGTTAATAATAATGTAGGGGGGGGGGGGGGAAGCAAAAATATGTGATTTTAGCAAACAAAATAGGGATTTTGGAAAAAAAATCGGGATACAAAACCAAAACCAAAACACGCAAGGGCGGTTTTGCAAAAACCAAAACCAAAACACGAAGTTAATCCAAAACCAGAACACGGGGGTCAGTGAACGTCTCTACTTCTAAACTTCCACTTCTACCACTATCTTGTATATCAGCTTCCACAGGACACACCTTTTAGTGGAGGTGGATGGAACAGCACCAGGGTTACTGGCTACCATTGTAGTGTATATCTATATCCATTTTACTATAGGCAGGTAAATGACATACTATATCATGTGTAAATATATATGCCACCAAATTGCTAGGTTTATTTTCTATTAACTATGATTTAATGTACAATTACATAAATATCTTCCTAACAAGTATTTTACTTTATTTTCACATTACCTACTCATAACATGTAAAGGGTTCATATACAGTATACCAACCAACAATCAGGATCTTCACAGTTTGCAACAGACAAAAGGGGCTTGAGTTGTTGGGAAAGGGGTCTAGCTTCATTCAAAATGGGTGTGGATCCGCAAGAGCTAGGTTTCATTTGAGCAGATCTGGACATAACCTGATAAGTATAACTAATGTTAGCAGTTGGTTCATTATGCAAATACTGTTGCAATATATCTATCATAAACAAATATAATATAAATGCAAATGTCTGAATACCGATCTCTCTTTAATTCCACAGTATTTAGAACTTCTGCCTTATAACATTTTTTAGTGCCCTGCAGGCAAAAGGCAGTACTGCAGCAGCCATGCCCTTTAATTTAGCAATTATGGGCCTGAGTCATTAAGCAAAGCAAAGCAAAAATAAGGAGTAAATGTTCTCCAGCACAAACCATGTTACAATGCAAGGGGTGCAAATTAGTTTATTATTTTGCACATAAGTTAAATACTGGCTGTTTTTCATCTAACACACAAATACTTAATAGTGTTATTTTTACACTGAAATTTAAAGTTGATCTAGGACATGCCCTATCCCAACTATAAATCTGTCCCCACATTTTAAATTTACCTCCCTCTCCAATGCAACATGGTTTTGCCCAGGTGCAAAGTTACTCCTTTTATATGCTTTGCTCTCCTTAATGACTCAGGCCCTATGAGTTCTTTTCCAACAGGTTTCTGCACACTCTAACCCCAACCTGTAACACATATATATAGCTGCCTACACAAATGTGCATTTGGCTGATATGCTCATTAAGAAAAAAATATATTTACAATGATTAAAAAACTTTCTTGTGGGGAAGGAAGGGGTTGGGGATATTAATGGTTTTCATTCTTTTCATCTAGGCTTATAATAAATAGACATTATTACATATTTCATTGAAGTAGCATTGGTATCTATAGATATATTCACAGCACCCAAACATTTGTGTTATCTCCATGTACAGAAATGGCATCAAGTTCGATGTATCCCAGAAGCCTAGTTTTTAAACTAAAATGTTAGTATTGGGAAATGTCTAATATTTAAATCTTTTATTTCTAATACTGCTGCTTCAACTCACATGTCATTGATCATTTAGCAATATAGATGTCCCTTAGTCACAGTTCAAAATGTTAATGTATGATTTTTTATTTTGGATGAACTAAATCAGCAATTATTTCACGCAAAACACAAAAGATGAATGAGGTGAATAAAATAAGAACAACTTATTGACTGCAAAATGAATGTTTACAGCACAAAGCAGAATTGTCAAGATCTAAACGTAGACGGTAGATGAAAGCATCTCTCTATTGCCATTCTGGCTCCATGCAGATACAGAACGGCTGGTTTTCAAGGGAAAATTTTGAGCTGTGAGATAAAATAATTTATTGCAAACCAGAATGCACCAGTATTAATCAAATATTTTGGTGACATGCCAATACTGACAAGTGTAATAACTTTAGGTAAAATACCACAGTTTATCCACTGATGACAATGCCAAGTGGCTTTTACTTACAGACAGCTCTACCACAGTTTAACAAAACAAGTGAATGTTGATATTTCAATGTCCACCATGACAGAAAATGCAGACCAATACAAGTGCGGTCAGTCTCTTGCCCCTCCCCCCTAGTCTGCACGCCCAGTCTATGGGAATGTTATATTGTAGCCCCTCCCCAGGCGTGCAAAGCTTTGTCAAACAGCCAATGCTGCGTACAGAGCCTAGGAGCGGTCTGACTGAATGGACCAATCGAAAGCCATTGGTCCGCACAGTCATGTACTTTGTACCCGCCCTCCCCTCTCGCCACCCTTGCATGACTTTTTGTTTAAAAGAAGGGCAATGTCACACAAGATTAATTCAGGATAGGTTTTCCAAGACTTATATTTTACACTAGATGTCTCCGTTCTGAGGAGAAACAGTAAATTATTCTAGAGTGCACAGTGACGTTAAGATTTGCTATGTACAATAAAACATTCATTTTAGTTGGTTGGAAGGAATAATAAACTGTGCTGGAAGAATTTCTTAAAATGTTGCATTAACAGAAACTTCATGGTCTTCTATTAATAAACTGTGTTTCAGTTACTCTATTTGTTATGCAGGACAACGCACTACAATGAAATAGCTGTATATATTATATGTTTACAAAAATAAGCATTGCTGTGCGAATGTCCTTCACTAAAATCCCTGAATTAACGTCAGCTTTCATGACTTATAGAAACTACTTCTAGCCTTCCTCATATAGTTTCACTCTCTGTACATGCATAATAAATTAAAAGTTTTATACTACAAAACAAATGGCTGGTTTGGGACTGGCTTTTGGATATATACTCTTTGCCTTGGTTAATCCCCTACAAGAGGTCTTTTGCTTAAACTGTAAATACAATATACCCACATCCAGTGTACACTTCAAAATCTTTTATGTCGTATTGTCATTGAAAAGCATTTGTGCAAAATATGCCTTTTTGTTTTTTAAAGAAACCAGTGTCCATAACTGTATTTGCAAAGTATATATGACTTTTGCTTACATAGTGGTCAGTGCCTACTATGAAACTATGTATACAAAAATACTGTACCAGGCAGAATCCAATTAGCTAGAGCAGATACCAAAGGACCTTCAACTGTCACTATTTAACCTGTGGGTTAAGAATGAACCATTATATTACTGACCGATAACCCTATTGCATTGAGTTCCATTGCTGAGCACCCCTCCAGCACAAAAGTACACAAGCTAATAAAGAGAACAGTTGGATACTGTCTCTAGAAATCTACCTTTTTATCTACTTTAATTTAAGAAAGAGATTTGTTCATTGTATAAAAATTTCTATCCAATGTTCTCTCTGTAGCATAAAATAGGAACATCATCTATTCCTTTGAAAAGTTCATATGTCAGCCTGTGTCCTTTTAGATGTGCACTGTAGTCCATCAGACCCATCAAAGGGATTTTCTTTTCTCCATGTGAACAAGGGTTTCAGCCATTTGATCCCTTGATATTCCTCATAATTGATCCCTGGTAATGAATCGCTTCCATTCTTCTGCATTCTCAAGTCATAAATTACATTAGTCTTCCACCAAATAAGTTAAAATAGAAGGATTTGTAGCAGACATGATTTGGGCTGGCTCCTGGCCAGTTAGCAGCCTTTTAATCTAAAACCCTGGTCACTGTTTAAAAGGACAAATTATGAGCAAAATGCTAGAGCTCAAACAGTAAAAAAAAAAATAGAAACAAAGCTGGAGGAATTTACCCCATGTAACAGAAGGGCGAAAAGGAGGAAGTAAGAAATTCCCCTGAACAGTGACCAGGAAATAATGACCTTCGGGTGTACCGTCGTCTCATCACGAGGGTCGTGTCTTTGTATTGCACCAATACGTAGGACGATGTCTGATTGACATGTCTGCGTGACAGATCAGATCCCTCCCCGGCACATGGGCATGTTCACAAACGTGAAAACATTGAACTCTGTGAGGATGGAAAGACACAGGAAGATGCCATAGAGGAAAAGACACGCCACCCCCAGCTTCTTGTCCAGCTTCCACTTGTTCAGGTGAACACCGCAGACCTATATGGAGACATAAACACTTTCTATGACACAATATAGGCATATCTGTGATAGTGAACTTGTCTAGGGGATAATTGTATATTTACATTCTGATGTACTAGTGTAGAATTGTTTTGGCACAACCTAGTGTCCTAATATCACCAATGATCGCATTTACAGATTACTTCATTTATCAAATGGATGCAAGGACACATATCTCAGTTTTATGAAAGACTACTGGTGATGAAAGTAATACAAGACTCTGCTGATCAGTGTAACTGTCTTCCTCCTAGTAATGTTAGCTGGTATGAAGAGGGAGTACTCAGTATCTGTAAGACAGACTAAGAAAACTCTGGTGAACCCTTTCTTAAGGTAATTGTACAGATGAAGTAGGGCTCTTCTGCACAAGTTGGACACTTCAGCGCTTGTATAATTGATATAAATGTACTGTGCTTGGTAAGGTAACAGGTGTCTGATCATGCTATTTATCTAAAGGGAACCCTCTCCTTTTTAAAATGGAGTCATTTAAAGATCAGTGCTATGGAATTAATGTAGTCTGATCTAAGCATAGCACCTAACAGTTAGGTGGTTCCAAGTCAAACCATGTGCAGTTCTCTTAAAGGTCCTTACTGAAGGACAGAAGTAGGCGAACTGTTGTGGAACTACAGCTCTCAGAATGGGGTCAATTTTACAAGCGTACCTTGTTCTGACTATAAATATACAGTTTTCTCAACATGATTTGTAATCTGTATTCTAGTGTTTTTATATTTTGTAGCCCGTAAAAAGCTTATTGCATACATTTTAGTATTGCATATGTATATAGCCCTTCAGATGGTATTATTTATGTAATGTAGCCCACAGGATGGTATTGTATATGTACTGTAGCCCACGGGATGGTATTGTATATGTAATGTAGCCCACCGGATGGTATTGTATATGTAATGCAGCCCACCGTATGGTATTGTATATGTAATGTAGCCCACAGGATGGTATTGTATCCCACCGGATAGTACTGTATATGTAATGTAGCCCACCGGATGCTATTGTATATGTAATATACAATACCATCCTGTGGGCTACATTACATATACAATAGCATCCGGTGGGCTACATGTAATGATGGTATTGTAGCCCACCGGATGGTACTATATATGTAATGTAGCCCACCGGATGGTATTGTATATGTAATGTAGCCCACAGGATGGTATTGTATATGTAATGTAGTCCACCGAATGGTATTGTATATGTAATGTAGCCCACCGGATGGTATTGTATATGTAATGTAGTCCACCGAATGGTATTGTATATGTAATGTAGCCCACCGGATGGTATTGTAGCCCACCGGATGGTACTGTATATGTAATGTAGCCCACCGGATGGTATTGTATATGTAATGCAGCCCACCGTATGGTATTGTATATGTAATGTAGCCCACCAGATGGTATTGTGTATGTAATGTAGCCCTCCGGATGGCATTGTATATGTACTGTAGCCCACAGGATGGTATTGTATATGCATTGTAGTCCACCGGATGGTATTGTATACATAATGTAGCCCACAGGACGGTATTGTATATGCATTGTAGCCCATCGGATGGTATTGTATATGTAATGTAGCCCACAGGATGGTATTGTATATATATTGTAGTCCACAGGATGGTATTGTATATGCATTTTAGTCCACTGGATAGTATTGTATATGTATTGTAGTCCACAGGATGGTATTGTATATGCATTGTAGTCCACCGGATGGTACTGTATATGTAATGTAGCCCACCGGATGGTATTGAATATGTAATGTAGCCCACCAGATGGTATTGTGTATGTAATGTAGTCCACCGGGTGGTATTGTATATGTATTGTAGTCCACCGGATGGTACTGTATATCTAATGTAGCCCACAGGATGGTATTGTATATCTAATGTAGCCCACAGGATGGTATTGTATATGCATTGTAGTCCACCGGATGGTAATGTATATGTAATGTATCCCACTGGATGTTATTGTATATGTAATGTAGCCCTCCAGATGGTATTGTATATGTTTTGTAGTCCACTGGATGGTATTGTATATGTAATGTAGCCCACTGGAGGTTATTGTATATGTATTGTAGCCCACCGGATGGTATTGTATATGTATTGTAGCCCACCGGATGGTATTGTATATGTTTTGAAGTTCACTGGATGCTTTCAATAAAAGTTAAATTGCAACACAGTTTGGTAATTTTGGTAATTTGGTTTTACACGGTCTTTGTCACTAGAGTTACATTTCTCATATCTACATGACATGTACACTTTTAGGTCTCTGATAATTTGTCTGTTACTGGTTAGTATTATACTTAAAAAAACATTTTAGGCTATATCTATTATCAAATCTACTTTTTCTCAGGGCATAAGACAGTAATGGTATTCCCCATAATACACCATGTGATTTGATCTAATTAAGTCAGCTACTTATTCCACATAGGCGCAACAAGCAGTTGGCTACTACATACCGTAACAAACAAGGACGCCAGAAGTAAAGCCACAGAGTATATGAGGCCCCGGCTGTTCAGCTGGATCTGGAACAGAAGAAAAGTGTTATTTCTCCAACAAAACAACTTGAGTTATCAACACAATATATATTTCTAGTAAATTTTATATCTTATCAATTTGATACATGCATGTGTTTCATGTTCCATAAACAACAGTTTTATTTTCTAAAGACTGATATTATCCACCGCATTAACAAAAAATGTAGCAAAGTAAATTATAAATAAAAGGTAAACATAATCCCACAAAAACAAGGCATAAAGATCACAATGTCCCTGAATGCGTGGCATGTCCATTTCTTGGTGAACACAGGTTAACCAGCACTGCAAGTATTGTTCATGCCAACAGTACAAGTGAGAACCCAAAGTGAATGCTGGACAGTTGTAGATGAAACGGGGCTGAATCAAGTCCCATATTAACCTCAGCACTATGATTCTGCGCATATTACCGGCAATCATGACAATTAAAACTTTATCCCTGTGAAGTGCAAAAATAAATTATTATCACAACATCACGTGGAAACACATCGCATGGCGCTACTGTGACCCTTGGCTGCTAATTGAATCAGCCCCAAATGTCTTATTGTCTTGAGTCCATATGCTGCCCAGCTTTCATTCTGAACACTCTGGAGTACTATTAGCAATTTCTTCATAGGGTTCCATGAACTCTAGTTACAGTGCCTGATAAACATTGGTCACTAAGTGAATAATACAACTCATTCCAAGCATACCACAGGCACAGGAAAAGTGTTTGTGTAGGAGGCTATAATTGCATCAGTGTTTCACTTTCAAAAGCTTTTAGCAATGTTGATCCAATCGATATTCTAACAATACATTACTACCAGAATGTTTTGTCCTTTTTACCATTTTAGAATGAAAATTTTGACATTTCTCAGCCAATGACTTCTAAGAAAGCTCATTTTCTGCCACACTACACATCAAGTGGTAACATTCTGTTCTAGATCATTAGAGAAGGAAATTGAATTTAAAGGTTTAGGTTTTAGGAATTAGGAGACAACAGCCAGGGAGAAGAAGTATTTTCCATTGTATACAAAGCATCACTAATGGAATGAGTCATTCTTTCCACACGGCAGCCATGGCAAATATTCTTAGGATACCCTAGATGTAGGGACAAATTTTAGAGTTTATTCAAAGATACTTATTATTGGGCCTGATTCATTAAAGAAAGTAAAGCAAAAAAATAGTAACTTTTCAACTTGGCAAAACCATGTTGCATTGGAGGGGGAGATAAATTTAAAAGGAGCAGAAATATTTATAGTTGGGGTATGGCATGTCCTAGATCAACTTTAAATTTCAGTGTACAAATAAAGCTATCAGGTATTTGTGTGTTACATGAAAAAACAGACAGTATTTATCTTATGTGCAAAATAATAAACTAATTTGCGCCCCTTGCACTGTAACATGGTTTATCCAGGAGAAAACTTACTCAATTGTTTTACTTCTTTTTCTTAATGAATCAGGCCCATTATGTCCAAGATGCAAAAACAATGCTGGGGTATTATCCTTTTTCTCATATACAATATCTACATTTACAGTCTACATTTTTTTTCTGCAATCAATCTTCAATTCAATTTCAATAACTTGGGGTGAATTAATTACAGTTTAGGGCATTATGTAAGCAATTGTGTCCAGGTTATTGCAGTCAGCAAACACATACAGTGCTAGTCATTAACACGGCACTAGAAATGCCGACATTTATAATGGAATACAGGCTTGGGGTCCGAGTATTGCTGCTTTAAAAGCGGCGTTTTCACTGTGCCCATTGTAGATTACGTAATTTTGTACTGTAGATGTTTGTGCCATTCAGATTTTACACAGGACGGTGATTTAAGGATTAGGACAAACCTGATGTGTGTTATATGGTAAGTGGTGATTTTATAATTCTCGGGCTTATAGTAATCGATATTGTCACGTCGTTTTAAACTGTCGGCATTTCCAGTGCTGTTCTACCGTACCCACCCAACACAGAACCCATATATCACAGTGTGACAAGAGGTCAGATTGGCCGACATACTTCCTTATCTGTATATATAATATCATGCAAACAGCTGGCTTCAAAATAGAAAAAAAAATAATGTGGTTCACACAGACGAGATTAGCGCAAACCACATGTCAGCTGAGGAATCTTGTCTGTCAGAATGGGGAAAATAAATAAATAAAGTAAAAAAATAACCCTCCCTTCATTTTCTAAAAGGCTAGGCTACTCAACTTTGGGCCCGGTGTGCACCTAAATAATCCCAGCCCGATGATGAATAACTCTGGTACCTCTGGCCGGTGGTTCCTAGGGTAATAAAATATAGTGCATGCACTACAAGTGCCAGCATGCAGTGACAGCCAAAGACATGGATGCCAGTGCATACTATCACTTGCGATGCCACAAATTGGAACTACAAGTGTTGCTTCCATATTAAATAAAAAATAGTATTGTCCACGCTAAAATATAAATAAATAGTATTGTCCCCATTAAAATATATATAGTATTGTCCCAATTAGAATATAAATATATTGTATTGCCCCGCATTGAATATAAATATATATTATTGTCCCAATTAGAAAATAAATATATAGTATTGTCCAGAATAGAATATAAATATATAGGATTGCCCCGGATAGATTATAAATATATAGTATTGCCCCGGATAGAATATAAATATATAGTATTGTCCCAATTAGAATATAAATATATAGTATTGCCCCAGATAGAATATAAATATATAGTATTGCCCCAGATAGAATATAAATATATAGTATTCCCCCGAATAGAATATAAATATATAGTATTGCACCGGATAGAATATAAATATATAGTATTGTCTCAATTAGAATATAAATATATAGTATTGTCCCAATTAGAATATAAATATATAGTATTGCCCCGGATAGAATATAAGTATATAGTATTGACCCTATTAGAATATAAATATATATAGTATTGCCCCGAATAGAATATAAATATATAGTATCATCCCAATTACAATATAAATGAATAGTATTGCCCCCATTAGAATATAAATATATAATATACTAACTATATTATTTATTTATATTCTAGTGGGAATAATACTATTTATTACATGTAATATAAGGGCGATACATGCGTTGCACACTTGTGGCACTACAAGTGATAGAATGCACTGGCACCCATGAGCAGAACTCCAAGCTCTAGCATGCAAGAACGGTCATGGGCTGTCAGTGCATGCTGACACTTGTAGTGCCACAAGTGCTTACACTTTATTTTAACATTATTACCCTGGTACCCACCGGCCAGAGGTACTAATAGGGGAATAAATCTACTTAGCATTGGGCCACGACTCTGTAGATGAGCGGGTCCAATCATTTTTATCAGCCACCCCACCCTAGAGGACCGTGCTCGATTATAAGTAGGCTGGGCCCTTACACAATGGAATTGGTAAAACCGGATATTTTTAGTCAAGTTTTACCATGCTATTTGTCCTGAACCACATGCAGGCAAACCAATACACATTAGTTTTCAGCCTCCAAACCGCAGCATAGTAAATCCTGTGGTTTGGGGCTGAAAACCGCATCCGATGTGTGGAAGTTCGCAAAACGAACCAAAACCATGTTTTGGTAAATCTACCAGCTAGAATCAATACTTGACATTTAGTACATGGATTTTTGAGTCTTATCAGCTCAGGTGGGTAAAGTATTATAGATTAAAGATAAGTGTATCTAATGTGCAACTAAAATGTGGGTCTTTCCATTTCTGGTACTCAAAGTTGTTTCCACTGATTTAACAAATATTTTTTAATTAACAAATTGTATGAATAAAAGGTCACAACCCTTTAACAAATATTCTTATTGTTTGCATTAACAGCTGGACTTGTCCACATTGCAAGTTTATATTCATATCTAATTGGCAATTTGTATAAAAAGTTTTGTGTGGTGATGTAATTCACACAGGAAATAATGTCATGTGCCTTAGTGATGGCAGCAGTCTCTGCTCTTTCACTCAGTTACAGCTGCTGTTCTCTATTTGTTTTTAAAGTCATTGAACCTTACAAAAAGCATTACTTCAATTATACAAAGTAAGCTGCATATCTGTGACACATAACCAATGATCAGATCTCCGGATTCTAGAACTAAGCACTCTTGATGTTCTCAGCCTGAAAAAATAACAAGTTGATTGTATAAGGGGGATAAAGGGGGAAAAAAAAAGCTCCGTTTAGGCAGCACTGTACTGACGCTTCTTTGACAGCGCCGCGGCTGCTGTAGAGTACAGTGCCGCAATGTAGGGCACTTTTTTTAGCGGAGGGAGACCCAGAAACCCCCCCCTGCCTGCTCCACTGAGAAGATCTTTACATCTAGGTTGTTGTACCTTCACATATAAAGTTATACATCCCAAATACAGAACACCTCCTTCACAGAAAGAAACAGACCAGCAAACTGCCTAATTAATTTGTTTATTACAAAATTTGTTTTGCTTTTGACAAAATACATCTACGATTAAAAAGGGTTATTTTTCATTGTCAAAACCCAGTTTAATATTGTATTTACTGCTACTGAATTCAATTAAAAATAAAGTATATTTTCCCCCTCTTACTGCAAATTTTCCATGAGTCTCCAAAACTTGACGTCTGTCTATCATACTACAATTCCAAAGTCATTCATTGAAAGTAATCCTTACATCACAATCATATCCGAAAAGAAATTGTGTTCATTGCAGAGAAGTTATTATAATGAGACAACCTGAGGCAGCAGTATCATGAAGAATGTTTAAGTGAGCAGGAAATATAGGGAATCATCAATCTAGGACACCATTTTTATGTTGAATGTTTTGTAAACACACTTGACATCTCCACTGGATTTATTTTCTCTATTGTATATTTGTACAGTTTATGATGCACTTAATGGTGTTCATCATACTCAAGATCAAATTAAACATGAGGGGATTGATTAATTTAGGAAAGTAAGGCAAAAAAAGATTATGTTTTCTGCTGGACAAACGTGTTACAATACAAGGGGTGCAAATTAGTTTATTAGTTTGCACATAAGATAAATACTTTGTTTTTTCCTGTAGCACACAAACACTTGATAGCTTTATTTTTACACTGAAATTTAGAGTTCATCTAGGACATATCCTACCACAACTATAACTCTGTACCCACATTTTAAATTTACCCCCCCTCCAATGCAACATTGTTTTGCCAAGGTGCAAAGTTATTCCTTTTTTTGTATGCATTCCTTTCCTTTATGAATCAGGCCTGAGATATTTTTGCTTATTTTAATTAATTACTATTATTAGTTGCATTTAACAGATTGTGGCATGTGCAAATATTGGGCACCCCTCTAGTTTATTGACACTTTTTTAAGTCCTCAAAAGTTTATTGACTTGTTAGACCTTAAATTAAACCAAATTATTCCAACTCTGCTCCTTCTAACCTCTCAGAATGTTGTGTCTACTCTCAACAACCATGGGCCCCTCTAAGAAGCTGACAGAGCACTTGAAAATAAAGATAACTGACTGTTACAAAACAGGAGAACACTATAAAAAGCTTGAACTTTTCTTTCTCAGAAATATTATTAATAAACTGAAGAATAATCTCTGACAGAACAGCTTGTAAACTGATATGCAGAAAAGGTTTAGCAGGCATCAGAGTAGTGATCCAAAGTATAGCCAGGACCAACCCCACAGGTGAAGTCTGAGCCGGCGCCCCCCTCACCATGCCTATGGAGGCTTATTTCTGCCCCTCACGGTCGTTGACTAGGACCATGCTCTAAGTCTATCACTCACACTGTGGGGGGAATTCAACTAGCCTCGATATTTACATTGCAGATTTCTCCTCGCTCCCCTATGAGGGGCAAAGAGAAATTTGTGATGTTGCGGTAACGTGGAGCGCCTTCGCGAACATTCCGGAGGCACTCCGCGCATAATTGAATTCCCCTCTGAGTGTGAAACGAGTATTATCACAAAACCACAGACACTTACAAAACTCCACCACTTGCCTGCTCTACCAGGTAAATAACATTAATTTCAGAGAAATCTCTCTACATCACATAACTGATAAACACATGGACAGAACTCTTTTTCAGGCTTCTCAGCTGTTAGTTTGAGTGAATTGGTTCTATGTTTAGGGGTAATGGGTTAAACAAATATTTTTACCTGAGGTACCCTTTAGACTAAGAATTTACATTTTCATTAAATACAATATGGTACACCCATCTAAAGTGCCATAATTTCCTTTTCAATCCTTAAATATACAGAATATGCAGGACTTAAAAGTATCTGCTGTAATCCTTGAAAGTTTTTCTTCGGCTAAGAGTGTGTAAGTGCCCTGGGGGGAAACGCTAGCCAAGGAATTCACTCTGTCAGGAAACACCACTGAGAGCAATTGATCTCACAGCTGGCTTTTTTTGGAACATTATCTGTAATTCACTAGGCAGACGCCATGCTGGTTAAAACGTGTTGCTTTCAACTTTTGATTAGAAGTGTTTATCTGACGGTACTGTCCATAGTCATTATGGGTCTGATTTATTAAGGAACTTAGGCAAGAAATTGAGTAAGTTTTCTTACTTAAGTAAAACCATGTTACAATGCAAGGGGTGCAAATTAGTTTTTGCACATAAGTTAAATACTGGCTGTTTTTCCATGTAGCACACAAATACTTGATAGCTTATTTGTACACTGAAATGTAAAGTTGATATTTGTGTGCTACATGAAAAAACAGACAGTATTTAACTTATGTGCAAAATAGAAATTTAATTTGCACCCCTCGCATTGTAACATGGTTTTGTCCAGGAGACTACTTACTCATTTTTTACTTAACTTTCCTTAATGAGTCAGGTTCTATGTGGTTAAATATAGGGCCTGTTCAAAATTCCACACAGTTCCTTAAATACAAGCTTACCTACCCCACATGCAAAAGCAAAGTTTAAAATGTAACAATATAAGTAAATATATATAAATGTTGTTATGCAATGATAGAATGGATAGATGCTATTTATTGAATAACTGAGAAAAATTTTACTTAAATGCTTTCGAGACTACTTAGGTTTATTTGTTAGGCATGGTATAAAATATACACTGGTATGTATACATATATAACTACAGTATAGATGAAATAGCTAACAACTTGTCACACTGTAATATTGCAGGGTTTTCAGTTCCCTATGTATGTACATTGTGGTATCTTCCATAGTAGTAGCATAAAGGGAGTCAGCAACTATCCAGATCAGATATACACATTTATATCACAGTGAGCTGTGCTATAAAGTGCAGATCCTAAAATAACACTAGCATGGATCACAAGAGCTACGTCTAAATGGTTTCCAGAAATCCAGGTTGATCAGCCATAGGATTTATATGCCTACATGAAGGGGTTACACTATAAAGTAAGCTTAATCAGGGTTCAACACAGAATTATTCTTCAATCACTGAGAATTACAACAGCATGTTAGGCTGGTTATACATTACAGGTTTTTCACCCAACTGTTAGATCAAATATTGCATTAGTGTGTACACTCCGTGATCATGTTTTATTACACCAAAGCACGTTGTATCGTTTGATTTGATTTTATAACTGGACTAATTTTTTTTATAAACGATGGAACGATGTTGGGCAAATTCTGCAGTATGTATGTATGTATGTATGTATGTATGTATGTATGTATGTTCTGCAGTATGTATGTATGTATGTATGTATGTATGTATGTTCTGCAGTATGTATGTTCTGCTGTATGTATGTACTGCAGTATGTATGTATGTATGTTCTGCAGTATGTATGTTCTGCTGTATGTATGTACTGCAGTATGTATGTATGTATGTATGTATGTATGTTGTGCAGTATGTATGTATGTATGTATGTATGTATGTATGTATGCATGTTCTGCAGTATGTATGTATGTATGTATGTATGTTCTGCAGTATGTATGTTCTGCTGTATGTATGTATGTATGTACTGCAGTATGTATGTATGTATGTATGTATGTATGTATGTTCTGCAGTATGTATGTATGTTCTGCAGTATGTATGTATGCATTTTCTGCAGTATGTATGTATTATGTATGTATGTATGTATGTATGCATGTTCTGCAGTATGTATGTATGCATGTTCTGCTGTATGTTCTGCAGTATGTATGTATGTATGTATGTATGTTCTGCAGTATGTATGTATGTATGCATGTATGTATGTTCTGCAGTATGTATGTATGTTCTGCAGTATGTATGTATGCATTTTCTGCAGTATGTATGTATTATGTATGTATGTATGTATGTATGTATGCATGTTCTGCAGTATGTATGTATGTATGTATGTATGCATGTTCTGCTGTATGTTCTGCAGTATGTATGTATGTATGTTCTGCAGTATGTATGTATGTTCTGCAGTATGTATGTATGTATGTATGTATGTTCTGCTGTATGTATGTATGTATTGCAGTATGTATGTATATATGTATGTATGTATGTTCTGCAGTATGTATGTATGTATGTATGTATGTATGTTCTGCAGTATGTATGTATGTATGTATGTATGTATGTTCTGCAGTATGTATGTATGTATGCATTTTCTGCAGTATGTATGCATGTATGTATTATGTATGTATGCATGTTCTGCAGTATGTATGTATGTATGTATGTATGTATGTATGTATGTATGCAGGTTCTGCAGTATGTATGTATGTATGTATGTATGTATGTATGTATGTTCTGCTGTATGTTCTGCAGTATGTATGTATGTATGTTCTGCAGTATGTATGTATGTATGTATGTATGTTCTGCAGTATGTATGTATGTATGTATGTATGTTCTGCAGTATGTATGTATGTATGTATGTATGTATGTATGTATGCATGTTCTGCAGTATGTATGTATGTATGTATGTATGTTCTGCAGTATGTATGTATGTATGTATGTTCTGCAGTATGTATGTATGTATGTATGTATGTATGTTCTGCAGTATGTATGTATGTATGTATGTATGTATGTTCTGCAGTATGTATGTTCTGCTGTATGTATGTACTGCAGTATGTATGTATGTATGTTCTGCAGTATGTATGTTCTGCTGTATGTATGTACTGCAGTATGTATGTATGTATGTATGTATGTTGTGCAGTATGTATGTATGTATGTATGTATGTATGTATGCATGTTCTGCAGTATGTATGTATGTATGTTCTGCAGTATGTATGTTCTGCTGTATGTATGTATGTATGTACTGCAGTATGTATGTATGTATGTTCTGCAGTATATATGTATGTTCTGCAGTATGTATGTATGTATGCATTTTCTGCAGTATGTATGTATTATGTATGTATGTATGTATGTATGTATGTATGTATGCATGTTCTGCAGTATGTATGTATGCATGTTCTGCTGTATGTTCTGCAGTATGTATGTATGTATGTTCTGCAGTATGTATGTATGTATGCATGTATGTATGTTCTGCAGTATGTATGTATGTATGTATGTATGTTCTGCAGTATGTATGTATGCATTTTCTGCAGTATGTATGTATTATGTATGTATGTATGTATGTATGCATGTTCTGCTGTATGTTCTGCAGTATGTATGTATGTTCTGCAGTATGTATGTATGTTCTGCAGTATGTATGTATGTATGTTCTGCTGTATGTATGTATGTATGTATGTATTGCAGTATGTATGTATATATGTATGTATGTTCTGCAGTATGTATGTATGTATGTATGTATGTATGTATGTTCTGCAGTATGTATGTATGTATGTATGTATGTATGTTCTGCAGTATGTATGTATGTATGCATTTTCTGCAGTATGTATGCATGTATGTATTATGTATGTATGCATGTTCTGCAGTATGTATGTATGTATGTATGTATGCAGGTTCTGCAGTATGTATGTATGTATGTATGTTCTGCTGTATGTTCTGCAGTATGTATGTATGTATGTTCTGCAGTATGTATGTATGTATGTATGTATGTATGTATGTTCTGCAGTATGTATGTATGTATGTATGTATGTTCTGCAGTATGTATGTATGTATGTATGTATGTATGTATGTATGCATGTTCTGCAGTATGTATGTATGTATGTATGTATGTATGTATGTATGTTCTGCAGTATGTATGTATGTATGTATGTATGTATGTATGTATGTATGTTCTGCAGTATGTATGTATGTATGTTCTGCAGTATGTATGTATGTATGTATGTATGTATGTATGTATGTTCTGCAGTATGTATGTATGTATGTATGTATGTATGTTCTGCAGTATGTATGTATGTATGTTCTGCAGTATGTATGCACTCATGACCAGCAGTGTAGGCAGATCTACACAGAGTTTATAGAGTCACGATCTTTTCAGCTGATGGTTAAGGCAGATGAAGAGCACAGATCTGAAGGTAAATCTTGCAGAACTTGTATAGTGTCCCCATGAATGGGCTGCTGATCGGGACTTTCAATCCTTGGTAAAATCATTAGCGATATCACATTGGGAGAAATTTTCTGTAGTGTGTTATACATGAATAAATCTACCTCTACTGTTCTGAACAAAGGTGAACAAGAACGTACAGATTAGACAATATAGGAAACTTACATATGAACCATAGTCCACGGCCAGTGTCTGCAATGCCCAAGGGAGTCCAAGTCCAATAAGAATGTCAAATACATTGCTTCCGATGGAGTTAGATACAGCCATGTCTCCCATCCCTGAAAGACAAATCTGCACGTTTTACTTTCCTGAAAAGTTAAGGCCTGTTAAAGCATGATAAATTAGCCACTAGAGTATATGGCTATTAGATACCTCATCTGAGCAACAATACCTGAGAGATAACGTTCTCCTGTGTGTATATGTTTTACAGGACAAAAAAAAATAAATAAAATTAACTGCTACTTAGAAAAAAATGGATTTTAAAAATGTAAATAGATCATTACAAAGTGGGCAGAGGGGGAGTATCTAATGTACAGTGAGGCACCCGGCACCTCGCACCTTCTGGTCTCATTCTTCACTTCTAATTGAAACTATTTTGCGCCTCTATGCTGCACGATGGTGGAGTAGCGCAATTCTATACACACTCCAAACATTTATAGATGCACTCTCAGCAATATAATAAAAAGCTTCACACACAATAATGTGGAAATATGATGATTTATTTAAGCATGAATGAGGCTAAAGCGAGCAGTATGTTAGGAGCACATGGAAGTGGTTATTTAATGAAAGAGGCATGAGGATTGATGTGACGTTTATATGCCTGTTTGATTCTTCTGTCTTCGCACACCAAGGCGCACTATGAGTTTGCAGATGTGCCTTCCGGCAGTGGAGAGTAGACCCCATGACTTGTAATAGGCGGAACAGGTGCAAAACCAAAGCCATTTTATGGTGTACAAAGAGTGCCTGATTCATTAAGGAACGTAAGTCCATTTACATGGCCTATTTCGCGTTTTTTCACTCTGCGCTTTCACGAAACCGAAATATACACCAAAGAGCGCAATTCAGCATCACCATTTGCTTACCTAGCGCCACCACTACCGCAGCGATGTACAGAGAATATTTTCCATTCATATCATAATTTTGTCAGCAGCCAATTAACCTATTATGTTTTTTGGAGTGCGGGAGGAAACTGGAGCATCCGGAATTAACCCATGCAAACATGGGGAGAACATACATACTCCACACAGATAAGCCCTTGCTCAGGAATTGAACCCATGACCTCAGCGCTATGAGCAGAAGTGCTAACCACTGAGCCACCATGCTGCCCCCAGCTCGAGGGCACGCAGTAGCGCCCGATTCATGCTTCGGGCATCTCTAAAGTACGGGATTTTCAGTCGTACCACTTGTACCAGCCTCAGGTCTGGTGTCAGTGCTGATTACTAGTGATGACTACAGTGTATGTATGATAGAGAATGTGTTTGCAATAGACAGCAACTGTAAAAATGCATTTTACGTACAGTAGACATTATTACCATTCTGGTAAATTAAGAAAAAAATACACATTACATTCGTATTGCGCGCCTTAATGAATCAGGTCCAGAGTGTTGTTTGTAAGGCCACTGTATTACCATGCTGGCTGTAAGTAACTGTTTACAAAAGACAATAGTGAATTAAACGGCACAAACCTTGTCTTGCTACTATCAGGCTGGCCATACAGTCAGGTACGCTAGTTCCAGCAGCCAGGAAGGTGATCCCCATAATTACATCTGGTATTCCCAAAGTAAACCCAATTATAGTCACCTGTAAAACACCAAAGAAGAAATAATGATGCTGTTTTAAAATAAATGTGTTTTATAATATTCTGGAATGTCCATTATTTTGTTCACTGTCTTCTATAATGATTGTCACAAATGAAAGCAAGAAAACATTTGCATTAGGTAACATAGTAACATAGTAACGTAGTAACATAGTATTTTCTGAATTGTTGCCAATTTCACTTAATACACAAAACCTCAGCACTACGCTCATTATCACAGCCCAAAGAGCATCTGCATCCACATAACATCCGTATTCTGGTGGACTCTACTAAAACATGATCACTAGCCTATGTTCTTACTAGTTAGTGAGTTTCATGTAGCAAATATGGGTTTTAACAAATTCTGGATTTATGAACATTCAAATATTGTTGTACAATATACATCTATACTGAGATATGGTCACTAAACTAAGCTTTGGTTGGTTATATACTTAATAATATATGGCTACTGAGCTCTAACAGATATATTATGTGAAATGCATAATTAGTTATACAGATGGAGCACATTTCTTTCTACAAAGTGACAGACTGTGGTGAAAAAGCCTGCTGCCTCCATTGTATATCTATGGTGGCACAGTGGGGTCATTCGTGAGGTGCAATCAGTGCTTGGTCATGGCTAATGCTGAAATATCTGACGTTGGATGACTGCAGCTAATACATGTTGTTATATTGTACTTTGTCTGTAGAAATCCTAAGAGCTTTGAATGGAGACATGTAAGAAAACTCTTACACAGGAACACAGGGCTTTATGTTATATTTAACTGTTTATTACAGCTCAGAAAATGACAGCAAATGTTAGAATGGATGCAGAAGGTTACAGCAATATTTTCCTGTACCCCAGTTTTCATAAATGCACCAGGATATGTGTAATGTATTCAGGCTCGGCGCTACCACTAGGCAGCTTGAGGGTGCCGTGTCTTGAGAAGGCCATTGGGCATTAAACTGAAGAGATTCTTCTAGTCCATGCCGGCGGCGGCAGCGTTGCTTAATTGAAGTAACTTCAAAAGCTGCTGGTCTCCCCACAGTTTTGTTAGTTACATGGCGGCCATCCTGACATCCATCTAGGATGTGACAGGCAGCATTGCCCCTCCCAGTCACACAAGCTCCGCCCCTGGAGGGAGTGATGATCTGGACTAATAAATCATTGGTGGGTGTGATCTACTTATTTATTTGTGGGAGCTATTTAATATAATAGTAGCATTATGGTGTTGCTTATTAACTTAAGGCGGGGACTGTCCTTAACCCTGATACTTTATAGTGTAAATTTATAGTGCTGGGGTCATTTGGGGGTTATTATTTGAATATTGGGCTGAGTTTGGGGAGAAGGAGGCCTATTTATTAAACATGAGTACTTGTTATTTAATATGGCGGCTTATTGGCATGGAAATAGGTCTGTTTATTCAATGTGAATACTATTAACTTAATGTCCATGCTCGTTGGAGGGAAATGAGTCTATTATTTAATGTTGGGCTGGTTGCAAGTAGGGAGGCCTATTAATTGTGGGTGCGTTGATTTAGTGACAGGGCCGGCTAGGGAGGGAAGTCTAGAGTCTTCACTCATTGCTAAACTTCATATTTCATGTACTTATCCCTTTTTCCAAACAGGGACCAAACATTCCAGTATCCACAAAACAACAACTGAGCTTAAGACACCGGCAGCACCAGCAGTAGGTAGTGAAAGCTTCAAGAACAGGTAAGAGGGAACAGGACAGTCTGCCAAATGTCTGGGTTCTAGTGAGGACGTCCTGATTTTGGGTGACTGTGCTGCTCAGTCAGGACTTTGTCCTCACTACAAGGACAGTTTGGAGGAATGTCCCACTTCGCATGGCTCTGCTTGTAAAGGGTGAACTACGTGCCCCTAACAGTAGTGCACGCAGTATTGCCTGTGTATCTGAAGGGGATGGGAAGCAGTTGGTGTGCAGTCTAGCACTGTATAAAATGATAGCAACTCCCCTTGCTTGATGGTCATGCCCACTCTGGTGGCATCGCATGGAAACCTTTCTAATGATCCCTGATTAATAAATACAGAGTATTATCAGGTGATAAGAGAGTACTAGGGGCAGCAGGGCCGGTAGGCTGAAGTTTTGATGTGGACACAGTGAAACCTTGCACTGGCCTTAAATGTATTCCCCTCTTTAGTCATATAATGTACACACTGTCTGACCAACGGTTATAATTTACTTACCATCCAGACCATCACGTAAGAGAAAGCTGCAATCCAGATGGAGGACGCGACAAACGTGACCATGAACCATTTCTCCCAGCGTGGCTTAGCACAGTTGGGTACCGTGAAGTACATAAGGAAACACAGCGGCCAGGTTACCATCCATTTTGCTTTTTCGGCTTTCCCAGCTGTTGGCAAACAGATGTATTACCGTGGGTAAGAAATAATCATGTCATACATAACTAGAAATGGGGTGTCCAGAGTTTCAGATAATGAATGAAGTCACGCTCGGCAGAGCACTTCCATAAACAGAGGTAAACACAGTAGGCGATACTGTTCTAGCTTAGTAACTGAGACTGCAAGTGCCTGTTTCTTTATACACTAATTATATGGTGATTCTCTATCATCATCATCATTTATTTATATAGCGCCAACATATTCCATAGCGCTTTACAATTGGAGGGCCCTGCTCTATCTTGTGTGGGATGCTTCTGATGAAATGTGGCTATTTACATGGGAAAACGCACATGAAAATATACAGATTATGGGACTGATTCATTAAGGAACGTGACGCATTTTGCATGACATTGCACTGCTCAGAAACGGACATGAGCCAGTGAGCGCAAGAACGTCCAAGTCATCTTGGAACGCAAAGGACACTTCCGACAGCCTATGATTTCATGGGAGGGAATGGGGAGGGAGGGGGCGTGTGCACCCAGTCAATGTACAGTAAGTGTGTGCCAAGGTCGAAGACACGCAGCAACATCCGATTCAAGCTTTGCGCATCTCCAAGGTACGTGTTTTTCTGCCGTATCACTTGCACCAGCTACAGGGCAGGTGTAAGTGCTGAGTGATAGTGATGATGAACATGTGTTAGTAATCAGGAGCAACTGTAAAAATGCATTTTATCTACAGTAGACATTAATAACATCCTGATAAATGTATTTTATGGAGAGAGAAACCCCCCAAAAAAACATATATACAGAGCATAACTAAACCCATATTCAACAAGACTTTTCTTCACAACTACTTGAAGTTGAATACGGACATGCGTATTTCCAAATTACTTGCATTTTTTTAAAAAAAGCGCACAATACGTTCGTTTTACGCGCATTATTGAATCAGGCCCTATGTGTCACTTCAGCATATTAGTAAAGTAAACATAAATGTATGAAAAGTCTTGTTACCCAAGCACACAGATAATAGTGCACAGATACTCATATACACAATCATATGCTTTCATCTAGTGCCACCCACTGGTCTTTCTAATACATTACATCTCACCTAATATTACAGGAGCTGATTTTCATAATTCCAAAGTAATACTTTTAGAAAAGCCAAGCAGTATGGAGCATGGGGTGCACTTTTTAATTACATATATATCTAGTATATATAACCTCCCGCCATTTATGAGACACCTTTTGCAAAAACAAAGTAACTGCATGCAAATCTAATCATGTTGGATGTTCACCCCGTGTTTGCATGAGTTTGCTCCAGTTTCCTCCCACAGGTAAAAAACATAGTGGTAGTGTAACTGTCTGCTTACAGCCTGAATCCTAGTGTGGTTGTGTGTGTGTTCTATGGGGCAGCAACTGATGTGAATGATAAATATTCTCTGTACAGTGCTGCATAATATGTGAGTGCTATATAAACCAAGGATAATACACATCTAACTCTGGAATCTTTAGTAGGATACAAAGCTAAACTGTTTTTCTTCCATTGACTTAAAAAAATGAATAATTTGGAACATCATAAATACAAGCTAGGGCTTAGCCTTAGCTGCAAGATTTTCCAAACTTTTAAATGTTTTTTGTGCCACTTGAACTTTTTAAAAAAATATATGGTTTAAACCCCTTATTTACTATATTAAGGGGTCTATTTATCAAGTAAGGAAAAGCCCTAAATCTGACAAAAACTGGTCTTTTCGCCAGATCTAGGGTTCTCCCCAATTAACAAAGCCTTCCCTTCTGGTTATAGCTTTTGCTGTCTATTGCTATCGCCGAGTCTGTCTGATGAAGCTTATATGGAGTAGCCTATTTAATATGGACAGCGTCAACACAAATAACGCTGCTGTCATCCTATCATTATTGCCATCTAAGGAAGGTGAAAGCAGATCCCCCCAACAGAAAAAAATCTTTACTATTTACTGTGTTTTTTAAAAAGTTTATTTTTTTTTCCTTTCTTTTTGTTAAAAAAACCCAAAATCTATTTTTTTTTACATTTTATATTGAATCTGGAAGAGGAAGCACAAGTACGGGTTTCCAGTACCAGTGCACATGCGCGAGCCAGCTCACATATATGCAGATTTACCCCAAAATCTATGTTATCATATATTAAAACAGCTCCCTCTACTGGAAATACCAGATTGAGCTATTATCTTTTGCTAAAAACATAAAAGCGTGAATTCCTCCTCCCTTTCCCTAACCCTCCCAATCGGTTCTCTCCCTTTCTCCCATTTTGCCTTGTACCACCCCCTTACCCCCTCTTTTTTTCTCTTCTACCCCTTATTTGTATAATTTAAAACAAAACAACATTTTCATGGTACTATGTTCATATGAAGCTGTATTTGTCTTGTAAAAGCTAGGTGAGAGAGTGTCATACTCACTGTTAAATTTATATGTGCATTTGTCATCTCACTAATGTACCTTTCAAGAATTTTTCTACTTTATTTAAAAAAAAAACTAAAAAAACAGCTCCTTCACTATTTAGTGATTATGAGACAGGCAGATCACCACTTTGAATGTTGTGAATTCAAACATAAATTCCCCAATGTATTTTTTTTTACAATGTATATCTACACCACTTCCTTGCATTAAAGGTGTTCCAGATACAAGATAAAAGGTAAAATCGGCATATAGCCATATCATTTGCATGTCCCTACCCACAACTCCTTGATGGCTTCTTGTTTTGTGTCTGGAAAGTGGCCATTGTTAATCTTGCTTGAGTTAGAGAAAAAGAAACAAAATGGAAAGCGATTTTTTAGAAATCAGAAAATCTGGATCCCATCATGAGATGCTGCGCTGTCACAAGACTAGGGTAGCAGAACTTTCTCAATAATGCCCCCAGGGTTTTTGTAAGGATGGAAACTCCATTCACAACTTGAGAATGCAGTGGTGGCAGCGATGGGATCAGTTTTACTGTCTAAGTGCCGGGGCCAACGCATTTCACAAATTACCCTGACAAGTTTACGTGAACACCTAAAGCAGACTTCAAAGTGTGACATCATTGGGACTCACGTGGGATGTCAAAAGGTGTGAAAGGTCCATCGTTATCATCATCCTCTTCTTCATCCTCTTCATCATTCTCATTATTCTCGTTGTCTTCGTTTTCATTTTCCGTTTCATTGCCAGTTTCAGCAACATCATCGTCCTTTCTGGTGCCATTTACATTTCTTTCCGCAGAGTTCCCAGGACCCGTCCCATTCTCAACAGCATGTTTAATTGGAATTTTAATAGAGACTTCTGACTCCCCATTTGCATAGGCTCGGCTGTTTATTAACCTCTGTCTCTGCAAGGGACCACCAAGTACAGACATTAGGCAGAGAGGTACCAGAGGTACCAGAAACACACATTGGTATTGAACAAAGTCAAAGAATACTCATGGGTCACTTCATAAAACTGGGAAATGAAATAGATCTATTTGTATGACCTTCATCAAGAAAAATGAACGTAAAAATGTTTTTCTACATTTCCTGTCCAAGATCTAAGTGTTTCATAATTAACCAAAATGTAAGGCACACACACTGAAAGGGTCACTTAATTATATGATGCAAATATCAAACCAGTCATTCTAGCTATGCCTTCTATTTTGGATTTCTAATATCTCTATTATTGGCAAACTCCCATTACTACCTAATATGCACCCCTCATGAAGCTGCACAGCTGGGAATAGTCAATCCTTTCAAAACATTATATTATATAACTTTCGAGACGCATTAATATATAATAAAATGTTCACTGCAACTTAGTAGTACATCAATAATATACAAGATAGATAATAATATGTATATGATCATGGTGGTGGGTCTCAAATAAATTCTACAACTCCAGATTTGTTGTCTATGCTTTGAAACAAGGAAGCCTTTGTTGGCGACACATACTCATGGGGTTCTCATTGGCAAAACAAGATGTTATTGCCAGCGGTAACACCTTTGATGTACAGGGTAATGCAATAAGGAACCCTATTAAGAGTTTTTGCCAGCAATAGTGCAATAGAGCACTTCACCCTTTCATAAATAGACCCATAAAAGTCAAAATGATTATGCAGAGAATGGCACAGGGAACGGAGAGTTAACAGATGCCTCTGTGATATTACACTGATAAAGGTAGGCAATAAGTGATTTCACGATTTATCATACCTATCATCACAATGGGTATAATAATAAATAAGACTCTGCTCATATTATAAATCTTGAGTCATAACCACTCTGCCTAGTGCAAAAAAAAGTACTATTCCACATATAAAAATACGAAGACCACCATAACAAAGTTATATATATATTAAATTTTAACTTTATTGCATTTTGTATATAATTTTAAACTAATATTTTGTTTATAGAGTATATTTGTATTTACAAAACTAATCTAGAGGGTTAAACTATACATTGTACTGGTATTTGCAGAGACTACATGTTTTTGACAGTGTGAAGGAGGGGGGAGCACTTAGTGACAGATGATTGGCTGTAAGTGCACATGCCAATCACAAGCCTCGCTTTCCAACATCTTCACTAGTGTAGATGCTACCTGTTCAGCACTGAATGCTCCCACCTTTTCAAACTTCTTCAGATCCAACAATATGAAAGCAGGAATCAGCATTTAATGCAAGATAAGTATACAACCCCATTAACATCTAGATTGTACTAGTTAGAGAAGATGTTATAGGCCACAGGTTTATACTAACCTCATTTATCAACATGCGACTGGCCATGGAGAGGCGAGTTTTTGGTGGAAAGTGACTAGTTATCATTATCCTCAGTCCGGCCTCAGAGAATGACAGCTGGTGCGGATAGGCAGATAGTATCTCATCCACCATTATCACAGAGGTTTTGCGCCGAAAATTTCCTGTAACCGAAAACCATCAATAAGATGTGATGATTCATATCCAGACACATCCACTATGTTTCTTTTCCAAATTTGCACACAACAAAAATACATTTATAATGTCATTTATTTATAATATCTGAACTTGGATTCAGACTAATAAAGCAGAAGTGCCAACTGCTTCATCAATTGATAGGTTCATAGCAGGTGATTGAAAGGGTGGGGTTATCCTGAAAGGAACAAACACAGAGATACCCCCCAGCACACTGCTATAGCCAGCAAAGGAGCTGCAAATTTCTATTTTTACATATAAATGCAGAAATCTTAGTTGCACACATTGCAAATGTATGATAAGCCACCCGCCCCGTCAAGGTGCTTCTGATAATAGGGTGGTCCTAACTCTAAACAATGAGAGTCCCTATTTTGGACATATATGTGTTTTTAAATTGAGAGCTAACTTACCAAGAGGTACCCCAAACTCCTCCAAATGGCAATACAGCAACAGCACTCCCCATCAGCTACCATACAATACATTTACAAGTGTGTGCAACTGAGATTTCTGCATTTTTATGTACAAATAGAAATATGCAGATCCTTTGTTGGTTATAGCAGTGTGCTGGGGGGTTTGTCGCTTGGATTCAGACTGTAAATGCTATTCTGACTTAAAACATGAACCATGAAATTGCACGTGGGAGTATTATCAAGAGAAATGTTATTTATCTTCTGATAAAGTTTCCCTTATAATTGTATTATTTAGGTTTGTATGAGTGAGTTCATATCAAGTGCTTGCAATCTGGTGTTTTATTACGCTAATTCCACTTGGGCCAACCTGCAATCCTGCCACAGCTCTGAGTGACAGGCTTACATCCCAATATGACCACACAGCTGGTTGCCCATATTGGACAAAATATGACCGTGTGATGCTCAGAATTACTGTACAGATCATGGACCACATGAGAGCTGCTGGTTTGGTTGGACCACGTTTACTAACATGTCTGATAGCAATCCTGTCATTTGAAAAAGAGATTGGGAATCTTATTTGTTAATGGAGCAATAAATATATCATGCCAATTGACCCTATACCTGTAACGACAAGCTTGTCCCCTACAAAGATAAGCTGTGTCCTTATACTGCCAGTCTAACTGACAGCTTTCAGACTTTTCCACTTACAGTACTGTGACCCTTGTAGCTTGTCTACTCACTAATGGTCTAGAACAGCGCTGAAGAAAATGGTGTCAATCAAGAACATTTGTAGGATCTACAAATGTACAGTGCAAAGCAAGGAGTATATACTAGGTCACAAACAAAGACTATTGCTGGCCATATCATTTTTGACAGGGTCAACCAACTCGCTACATGGGTGGGACTCAAATATTTGTGGGTCTGAAACATTTGGTTTGGTGATGATCACATAAGTATGCACAGTTGTTACAATGAAGTCATTAGACAATCATGGCTACAATTTTGGCATTCGCTCTGTGTGGGAAAATTGGTCACAGATCTGGTTGTTCAGCAACTGAATGGCAATGTGTGCAGTCACCTGAACACTAATGGTTAAGAGAACTATGTACATGAAAGATTAATTAAAGAAATATGCTGGCAAGTCATGTAACATGGAGAAACTACTGGTCACCAGAATGGGTCTATACTGTATACTAGCCACTGGAATGTGCTCTATTTTGCATTTTAGCCACCAGAATATGCTGCCTTTTTAATCTATTATTTTTTAGCAACTTTACTAACAAAAAGTAAACAGTACATCACAGGTATATACAGGTACTATAATACCACTTATACCTAATACCACTGAGCAGGCAGAAAACAAAGGAAATCTCATTAATATTTGTTGCTGTCTCCACTGTGTAAGCAATGTAAGCACCATGTAAGCAATGTAAGCACCATGTAAGCAATGTAAGCACCATGTAAGCAATGGGCACATCCTTATCCGTCTGGAACTTAGTTTCCAATCCTTCAAACCATGCGAAATCCAGATGGGAAACACATATGTGTGAAAGGATCATTAAGCAACTCTTCTTTTTTTAGTTAAGAAATTCATAATTTACTTTTCTTCTACATATTGTCTTCTAAACTGTTTTATTATATTTTTATAACGGTAATCAGACAGCTAATTAAATGAAAAGCTGTGAATTAGGCGTTATTACCTTTCTTGAGTAATACCACGGTTGCCTCACAGTTGATGTTGTCATCTAGTTCTGCATTACTTGCCAATCCATTTGCCAAGTTCCCTGCTCCTTTTGTCCTCTTTTCAAAGCACTGATGTATAGAGGAGTTGAACCTAGATTAATAAAACAGCCTGGGGTCACTTGGTGAAGTTAGTGTATAAGAATAATATAGAACCCTGAAACTCCTAGTCACTCATGCGTTCTCAGTGCTATAGTAAATAGAAAACCTTCAGTTCTTACGTGTAGGGACAGATTGACATCATCTGAGTCTGTAGACACACAACCTTCAGCACCCAAGCCCACCTCCATCCACTAGCCATCTATTACATAGAACATTCTATACCTTTGTCAGAGAGAGTGCTGCTACCCTATGCAATTCATCACCAACTCCTTCAACAGTTTTATATACAGGTTGTGGAGTGAAAATGCCACCTCACATACTGTGCTGCACCTGAAGCCTTGTTAGGACCCTGTATGCCGGGTGAACAAAGTCCCAAGTCATCACTACAATTTTCATTATTTTATTGGTGCCTCTGAGAACAGTTACTTATTACAGTTACTTGTTTTGTATATTAACCTATCTTTAGTAATTTTGTGAATATACCAGATATAGAATTTAAATAATTTGGTTCTATGACACGGCTGTGGACCACAAATTTAGTGACGGACATATCAATAGAATGTATAAACTTCATACTTTAGCATCAGTTCAAATAAAATCCTTGAATATCCACAACCTAATGTAGCACATAGTCAGGCTTAGATTGGCTATTATAGTTGCCAGTAGGCCCCAAATTTAAGTGGGAACCTACAGCGTGCACTGATACCATGAAAACATGGGGGAAGTGATGTTATGGTCTTCTCACATCACAACATCATGAAACTGAAGTTAATATTGTAGATTGTTGGGTACTTATAGTATAGAAGCTGCATAAAATATATTATGCTGTACTATACAGTGTGTGGTTATAATTGGACTTACTGGTAAGGGGTGGGGTACGGCATATCGATGCTGAGTACCTCGACAAGACTTACCCTGACATCTAGAGTTCAACGCCTCCTTCCTGACGAGTATCGATGACGACTGTTCTGCCCACCGACTTGAACCAATCCCAATGAAGAAAGAAGCCGGCGCCACTTTATGACGTCATTGACATAGGTGACGGTATTATCGCTGCTGTTAAGGGGGTAATTTAAGTATGCGCCCATGTACAATGTAGTTTACATAGCCTTCTACATTGTACATGGGCGCTTACTTACATTACCCCCTTAATACCATCGCCTATGTCAGTGACGTCATAAAGTGGTGCTGGCTTCTTCCTTCATCGGAATTGGTTCAAGTCCGTGGGCAGAACAGTCGTCCTTGATATTCGTCAGGAAGGAGGCTGACTACCATTACTGGTAAGCCCTGCATACAGTTAAATCAAACATACTGTATATGTTGAATCAAAATAGGCTAAAATATTAGTGCTGGCCAAATAAAGACTACTCAAGTGTTTCATCCTGGTAAATAGAATTTATTATGCGACTAAGACCACATGGACCTCACTGAGAGAAGGACGCAGCATTTTTTAGGGGGCAGATAAGACACACATATGCTGCCTTATACCTGGAGAGGTGGACCAAGGACTAGGAGAGGCAGACAAGCGAAGCTGAGTGCAGAAAGAGCGTGTTCATGTAAGTATAACATTAGATGTGGATGCATCCCCAGGTATACTTCTTAGGAGGCAAAGCTCTTGATGGTACTGGAGCTGGTGCAGCGGTACACAATGATGATGATGATAATCAGCAGTGGTATCTAGCTGCCTTTGACTGGCTGTGTGTTGAATTTTCCAGCTGATAGCAATTATTTCATTAGCGTTGCGGCAATATTATATCAAGTTAAGCTTGTTTATCTGCGTTACTTACATGTCCTTTCCATTCGGAATTAAAGAAGATTGCCCTTGGATTTGTAAAGGGATTTACAACCAATATGCAGGCGTTTGTTTACTTATATTTATATGGAAAATGCAACTTTCGCAATAATTAATAACAGTCAAGACACTTCTCTCTTAGGTAAATGATACTTCATTACATTATTATATTGTGTACAAATAGAGTAATGTGGTTTTAACATGTATTACTAACAACTTCAAGCTGCACCTCTATACTATTGTTTGGCAGAGGTTTTCATACTTAGCCTATGAGTGCAATGTTTGCATATACTTGCAGGGTTTCTTAAGTGAACCTCATGTTTGTATATATTTATTTGAATGTATAATTCCATGTTAGCTGACTTGCTTAGGTAAAACAAAAAATTGTCCATGCTAGGCACTAACGTGATATTTCTACTGGGCTCTCACAACAAGAGTTCAAGAAAGCAACTCACAATTTTGTGAACTATGTCCTACTCTATGTACCATTTAAGGACAGTGTACATTAACTGAATCTTATATTAAGTGGACTATGTCGTGCAAGTTAGGAAACATTAGGACTAACACTAAAATGAATAGCAACTACAACCATTTGTAACTTACTTCATTATAAGAATGTAAACAGCATACATCAATACCAAAATCAATGACTCCCACCTTTGAAGAGATACAAGAATAGGTTAGTATAGCAAAAACAGCCCAAAACAAATGGCAAAAAATGAAGTAATCATTTTGTCAATATCAAATGCAATAAAAATAAACACTATAAACTTTTGTTGAATTAGCTCTGACAGTATTGATTACTGATACCCAATCAAGCAAACTACAATCAATATGTGGCTCTCTTGTATACCCCAGCAAAAAATCTAAAAAAAAATCTAAAAAAAAAAAAAGTTAATATTCCCCTGCTCCAAGAAGGGAGCCATTGCGAAGTGCATCTGGTCACTTGTAATGATGTGGGGCACACGCTACCTCTAGTTAGCCACAGACCGCAACTTATTAGAAGCCAGTAGCCCTCACTTCCTATCAACTGATACGAGACAGAAAGTGTTGCTGGATGGTGCTACTATCTGGTGAAACAAGCGGCTGGATGTAGAGGAGGTAACAGCAGAAGTACTAAACCTGGTGACTTATTTTTGTCATTGCAGGCATATTAATGGGTGCTACTATTACAGTATAAATAATACTTGGTATTACTAGTACCTGTGGCTGACATATTACTAGACATTATTACTACTGCTGACATATTACTGTTGCACATATTACTTGGCCTCACTGCTACTTCTAGCACACATGGGGTTGGTGAAGCTGTTTCATCCTATTAAAGTATTAAGTATTAAATGACTGCTAAACCCCAAAATGTTAGTGTTCAGATATGAATTTTGTCCAATTCCTCTAGGTTATTAACAGTGTGATAATGTAATATTATTTAAAAATATATATCAATATATACCTTTACTTGTTCCGGTGGTAGTCATTTAGACAACTTTCTAAATTCCGACATCTTTTTAAACGACTGGACAATAATGCTGGCTATAAGCCCTACAATAATAAAATGACTACTTACCATATAAGAGACAGGACGTTTTTTCGAAGCTTGAAATGACCATGTACTGTAAAATCCAAATAAGCTAAACACCTACACCGCAAAATGACGTAATATACTATTGCCATACTGAAAATGGGGGTTTTAAAGCGGCAATACTCGGACTCAGCGTCTGTATTCCGTCATACATGGCGCCATTTTTAGTATGTCCATAGTATATTACGTAATTTTAGGTGTAGGTGTTTAGCTTATTTGGATTTTACAGTACACGGTCATTTCAAGCTTCGAAAAAACGTCATGTCTCTTATATGGTTAGTAGTCATTTTATTATTGTAGGCTTATAGCCAGCGTTATTGTCCAGTCGTTTAAAACAATGTCGGCTTTCACGTCTCCGTTCTCCCGTACCCCACCCACTTGTTCAGCATATTTCCATACATAATAAACAACATGTCTTTATCTTATTTGATAAATTTCATTAACTACCCTCTGGGAGATCCCTGAGTGGGCACAATGACTCCATCCCACACCCTGCTATGTAATACTGAGATGCGGGGGGGCAGAGCCTGATGATTTGAATTACGTCATTAAGGCTTGGCCCTGTCGGGAACCTCCCGTACAATCCGGGAGAGTAGGCGAATATGATCTATATATATTTTAATACAAATATACATTAGCTTTATTGTTAAACTACTACCTACAAATTTGCTAGTTAAATATTAGGTGGAGTGATTTCAAAATATTAACTTACCAGGAAACTTTTTCATCATATATGAACTGTGAAGAAAAGAGCAATGTTAAATATATGGATAAAATCAGAAAGCACAATACTATAAAGTAGTTTGATTTGCATATGTTCTTTTTTTTAGTTATCATCTCCTCTCATCTTTGTGGACGAGTGTTTATAGAACCACTGAGGCTCCCACACATCCAGACCTCTTAGTTGTGGCTTCTGTAGGCTGTGCTACTTGGGGAATTTATCAGTGGATGGAGGATGTCTGCAGCAAGCGTCACGCATCTGATAGGATGAAGCTAACTACATAGACCACAGAGATACCTGCCAAGTTCTTCCACCTGGCTCAAGAGTTTCCTCAGATGTCATCTAGCACCTCAAGATGATAAAGCATCTCAGGTGGAAGTTTTGTGGATTCTTTAGCATTAGAGTTTATCCATTGAAAACATAGTTGTAAACATCGCAACCTAAATAATTAGGCACCAGACATTTTAGTGTTTTTCTTGAGTCTGTTCATTCCCTGCATCACCTTTAGATTGTAAGTTCGCCTTCCTGTTTTATTATTGCATGTTCAATTCCACAACGCTGCAGAATTAGTAGCGCCATATAAATAGCTGATGATGATGAAGGCTGTGGAATGGTGCTAAATATAGAAGAAATAAGAGATGTAATAATGTGCTGCGGTATTTCATTTGCCACTAGATGGCACCCCAGTAATGTTTAGCTGGACTACAGCTCCCCCAGGAAAATATCTATTAGAGTGGTTCACTTAAATTACTATACCAAAAAAACAAAACATTAAGTAAATGTATTTTCCTAGAAGGTTAGAGTACTGAAAAAGGATGTTATATGTGCTTTCTATTTTCTCCCGCTAGCTAGCAAACATCAGAATGACAAACACAAAGGAAGACAATTTACATATGCAAGAAGCCAGATTCTAAGTACATTTTGAAAACAGTTCCTATAATGAACGACAGTCGTACGTACATTATAAATCAATTCATTTACATCACTGCTGGCAACAAACACACATTTGCTAGAGTTTTTGGGGATTTCTTAAACAAATATTTTTTAGCCACAACTATAGAAATATATTCATCCTCAGATAGACATGGTTTATGGGAATATTAAACCACTTAGGGGAAGTTCAATTGTTGCAGTCGTGATCATTCCTTATTTCAGGGCAGATAAAGAAATTGAAGTCAGATGAAATGTGGTGGAAATTATAGCATTTGAGATAGACTGTGATCTTAGAACAAGACTTACCACCTTGATGGAGCAATAAAGCAAATGTTTTAGACACAAATCCTACAGCTTTTGTGAACATCAATAATAGGTACACTTGTGTAAAATCCACCATCTGTTCACAATTCACTGTTTAATAGGAACAAGAAAAATGTGTGTATACATGTTTAGTATTACCTTGGTGCTGTAACAATCTTTATTTCTGTAATCCACTAGCTACAAGAAATATTACTAGACATACATTGGGATAGGATTGCAAGAGACGATATGTTCTCTTCTGTCTCTGGGGAGGAGGGATCATTTGTACACCAGGGGTTTGCCTACTGGATCTGGCTTTATTTGGAGATCAATTTACAGATACTTACAGATAAGCCTTATTTAATTTCTTAATTGTACGCAGTTTATATTAGAAAACATTTAATTCTTGGTGTTACACATTACTTTTGAGAGGGACATCATTTTGGAGCGCTGATAACAGAACTTTTGCCCTATTGTATATAAATACCTATCTCGCTTTCTCTGTGTATATATATATTTATGTTGATAATACATCAGGGAAACTCAACCAGTGCAACCCTTGTCCAATCATGCTCTCCTAGGAGTTTTATCAGAGTAATAGAGTATGCTCTGGTATTGGTGAACACTGTGACTGCCTGTGTCAAATACATTGCATTGGATGATGTTGCACCTCTTTGATTACTATTAGAGATGATATGTGTCACATGAAGGAGTTGAGCACTGATCTCCCTATGGCATGTATAGATAATATTTTTTATAAGTTAACAGGCAGTACTTTGTGATGATATTTTCTCTTGACACAGTGCACACCTGATGTACGCTTCTTTGGATGTAATAAAGACGGGCCTATGTCATACTTGCTGACAGGGAGGACAGGCAAAGATTTGACTTTTTAAAGGAAAAAAATGTAGGTGGCCTAGTGACCCAGCCCAAGGTAACCCACTGTGGGACCGGCCCAGGGGGCAGATTCCCCCCTACCCCTTAGCCCAGCCTGCCCCTGCATGCCAACTCTTTATGCTTTCCCTCCAGGAGGGGAGGTGAAGTGTGAGGACAGAAAGTGGTGGGACTCGGCAAATAACGACATTTTTGCCCTGTCCCCGCGATGCAATGACGTGAAAGCATCATTTTGCTGCGGGGGTGCAGAGTCAAAATGACGCTATTCCGCACAAATTGCGTCATGGAGGCCAGGAGACCTACCCGGAATTCGGGAGTCTTCTGGACATTCCGGGGGCATGCCCTATGCTCACTTTCATTGTAAATTTAAATAATAAATCTAGTTAAACTGAGCAGTGTTTGAGGAGAGTTTATTAAAATGAATTGTACTAAAGTTGTAGGATATGACACCTCTGGGGATTCTCCATCTCTCAGCACACCGTTGCGCACTTCTAGATTGTGGAGGCATTTCCCCTGGAACGGAGAGTAGACATCTACCTTGAAATACGGTGGATAGACTATCCAGGCGCACTACAAAATTCTATCCAATCTGTGTGTGCTTCATGAATGTATGTGCAATACGCTGCACATACAATGCATGTAGCTGCACGTGCCCTATTATAAATAGATCTTTTACAAATGTTATTAGGAAAAAAGTCATTTTGGTCAGCTCCAATCTTTGAGCTGAAGTTGGAGCAGAAGTTCCACAATCATCACCCTGCGCTCCTAGATTGTGGGAGTTGTTGTTCAGCCACAGCTGGCGCTATGCATAGCGAAGACCAGATCTGTAAACAGATGGTTCAGATACAACCACCGCATCTGCCGGAATAAAGCCTTATAAACGTATAATAGCTCTAACAAAACAGTAGGGATGGAATGTTCAAGGTCGGACGCACAAGGCTGCTCCAACTGGATACTCTTTCAAAGTCACCCACACAAAAGCAAAAAGAGCAACTCTGGTTTACAATGTCAATTTAGGAGATTCTTTTCATATGTCTACAACCTCATATACATTTTATATTTAGGAAAAATCTAAAGACGTTTGTTTTATTGGTGATCTGAGGTTTCCTTTTTCCATTACTTCAGAAACTCAGGAAGCTCAACAATTCTGGGTCTGGGGGCTTGGAGCTATGGAATGAACCAGTCTATGCCAGGTGCTGGAATACATATATGAACCAAGCTACATAAATATAGCAACTCATACTTGTGTTTTAGGTTGAAAGGTGTAGTAAACCGAGGTCTCTGACATCCTGTATCAAAGTATGTTCCAGTTCTGTTGTCAGTATGATAAGGTATGATCAGTAAATGGATATTCACAGTCGCAATTGGTCATGTTAATGATTTTGAGAGTAAGCCACTCGTTATTCAGAATAGACTTCTGGCTAATGCAATCTACATGGCAGACATTCAATGTATGTGTTCATGTGTACATTCAATATAGCAGTGTTTTTAGATTAAGACATACATTATGCTGACACACTCACTCTCACTACACACAGCCAGTTTCACCCTTTATAGCACTGGATGGGATAGGATGTTCTGTTTAGCATGTGAAGCACTGTAGAGAATTCCTAGAATTAATTGGAAAGTAAAGCACTACAATGGAAGTATATCATTATGAAATATACCACTATGCACTAGCGATTGGCACTCGTTAACCCAGGGCATGGAGCGTAATGATTTTCTCTCTCGCAATGGACGTTTCTGTTAGGAACCCACAGGTTGTGGGCCCCATGTTTCTCTCACTAGGTATCTGCTGACAGCCTGCAGAATGGTTAGATATAACCAGAGTTCAGGCTGGCAGCTCAGGTATAACATAAGAATATAATTCCAAGGGCAGGGCCTGACAGCACAGCATCAGAAATACCTAACTAAGTTACGGGTCAGAAGCAAACGAATGTAAGAAAAAACAAGCTGGGCTGTTACACAGTGAAGCAGTCATATAACAGAGAAGCACAGACAACTATAAGTACAAAAGTCACGGGGAGAACATACAAACTCCACACAGATAGTGCCCTGGTGCTCTAAGACAGCAATGTTGTGAACTTCATCTATTCATATCCAGATACTAAAGGTTTTGGACAACTCACTCCTTAATATAAACGCCTCCCGCCTTATAGCAAATAAGGGGGTTCTGCTCAATATTACAATCCATACATGGTTTTCTTTTGAAGGGGATTGGATGGAAAGAGTCTTCCAGTAATGTGAGCTGACGGTACAATTAGCCAGAGAGGACCTCCCTTTTTACTACACAGGGGGTGATGGGGTGTCCAAAATGACAACCCCTTTAATACTCTCACATGCGTAACTCAGGTCAATATGTCCAATAAATGGTATAAAACATAGTAAAATTAAGGATACTTGCTTATTTTCCTGGAATGTCCGGAAGACTCCCATATTTTGGGTAGTTTCCCAGACCTCAGGGAGAGTGGACCTTTCTCCTGGATCCCACCGATTTCCTAGTGAATTTGGCGGGACAGCGGCCTCAATGATGGGGTTCGCAGCAAAATGCGTAAATTTGTCCAATGATGGTGGCATAGCGCTACACTGCGGCACTACGCCCACTGCTCTAGCCACTAAACCTCCAACGGGATCTCCCAGAGATGAGAGTTAGGAAGTAGGCAAGTATGAAATTAAGCAATACACAAGCTATAAAACAGTTCAAACTGAGGGGAAACATGGTAAATCACTGGTGTTGTGACATTGAGAAATGCAGAATAATCCACATAATCCTTTATTACAGAGAGAAATTGAAAGCTAGCTAAAAGCCGCTGTCCTTCTCTCATCTGTAACAAAAGGATTTGACTCAATTATGTATCTGTATTGTTTACAATCAATTATCTCCACATCATTTCCCATATGTAATGCAAAGCCATTATGTATCATTCACACAGAATATCCTCCAAATCCCGTTCATATAAACTTATTGGTCGCTTGCCAAATCATTTCAGCTGCAACTGCTCGATAAGGGTATTTTGCAGTCAACAATTTCCTTATCTAGTAGGCAGATTAAAAAAGAAAATATGCCTCTTTTTCATGCAGCTGTTGGATTGACTATATAATGAGCATGAGATTATGTTAATTATGATCATGCAAACTGCACTTAAATTTCAATCAGCCAAGCAGGTTAAGGTGGCAATGTGACAGAAAATGTTCTGTCATGGAGACGGCACCGGGCAGAGCAGTGTCATTTGTAGAATTTAGATGAATGTGCTCAAGTGACCGTTTCTGCTTGTTTAAAACCTGATGCAAGACTTGAAATAACATGTAGATTGCAGAGCATGTAGCCTGGGAAAACTGCATTTTTATTTTCACTGGCAGATGTTTCAAATTTAAGCACATGTTAATTTATTTTCTTACATTGCATGCAGATGGCACTGAAATTTACTAGACCCGAGAAACGACAGCTCTGACTATGGCATTGGAAGCACAAAGAATTGTTGGTGGTACAACAGGCAATACATGAAAAGCTGCTCTCAGGCCAATGCTTTGAGGTTCATTTGGTCACAAGGACTTGTTCATCATACAATTGGCCAAATCGGGTGCAGCTCGTTGCTAGATGTGTGTCGGCATGGACAACACTGGTCACCACTCCTAATGCTACCTTCCCTACCACACTTAAAACAGGGGGGTTATCATATTCGTACATTTTAGACAAATATACAAGCAAAGCTGTGTGCACTACTGTTAGATACACGTAGCTCTTCCTTCACGAGCAGTACAATGTGAACAGGGACATACCTCCCAACTATCCTTGTTGTCAGATCAAATCCTGAGTAACCAAGACAGTCACCCAAATTCAGGACTGCCCCAACACATTCAGGACAGTTGGCAGACTGTCCTGCTCTCTCCTAACTATCTTGTCAATTTCACCACCTGTGGCTGCTGGTGTCCTTAGATCAGTTGCTGCTTGTCTGGCTCCTGGAATACCCTATTTGGAAAAAAAATAGGTACATGAAATTAGAAAACTCCAACCAGCCTCGGTGTTAAATCAACATAGCCCCCACGTTTTATAATAAGGCCTCCCCCCAGCCAAAAATTAAAATAATAGTAGTCACATTTTAGAAATAGATCTACTTCCCTCCAACCATCCCTGGCATTAAATCAATATAGCACCCGCATTTAATAATTAAGGCCTCCCTCCAGCCCCAAAATTAAAATAATAGTATTCACATTTAATAAATAAACCTATTTACCTCCCTTCAAACCCCAGCAATAAATAATAGCATTTGCGTTTAATAAATATAACCATTTCCCACAACCATCCCAGCATTAAATAATTCATATTCACATTTAATTAATAGCCCTCCTTTCCAAATTCATCTCCACATTCAATTAATAGCCCCAAACCACCACAGCATTAAATTAGCCATATGCCCCCTGCCATCATGCACATTACATAGCCATATGCCCCCTGCCATCACACACATTACATAGCCATATGCCCCCTGCCATCACACATTACATAGCCATATGCCCCCTGCCATCACACACATTACATAGCCATATGCCCCCTGCCATCACACACATTACATAGCCATATGCCCCCCTGCCATCACACACATTACATAGCCATATGCCCCCTGCCATCACACACATTACATAGCCATATGTCCCCCTGCCATCACACACATTACATAGCCATATGCCCCCTGCCATCACGCACATTACATAGCCATATGTCCCCCTGCCATCACACACATTACATAGCCTTATGCCCCCCTGCCATCACACACATTACATAGCCATATGTCCCCCTGCCATCACACACATTACATAGCCTTATGTCCCCCTGCCATCACACACATTACATAGCCATATGCCCCCTGCCATCACACACATTACATAGCCATATGCCCCCTGTCATCACACACATTACATAGCCATATGCCCCCCTGCCATCACACACATTACATAGCCATATGCCCCCTGCCATCACACACATTACATAGCCATATGTCCCCCTGCCATCACACACATTACATAGCCATATGCCCCCTGCCATCACGCACATTACATAGCCATATGTCCCCCTGCCATCACACACATTACATAGCCTTATGCCCCCCTGCCATCACACACATTACATAGCCATATGTCCCCCTGCCATCACACACATTACATAGCCATATGTCCCCCTGCCATCACACACACACATTACATAGCCATATGTCCCCCTGCCATCACACACATTACATAGCCATATGTCCCCCTGCCATCACACACACACATTACATAGCCATATGTCCCCCTGCCATCACACACATTACATAGCCATATGTCCCCCTGCCATCACACACATTACATAGCCATATGCCCCCTGCCATCACGCACATTACATAGCCATATGCCCCCTGCCATCACACACATTACATAGCCTTATGCCCCCCTGCCATCACACACATTACATAACCATATGTCCTCCTGCCATCACACACATTACATAGCCATATGTCCCCCTGCCATCACACACATTACATAACCATATGTCCTCCTGCCATCACACACATTACATAACCATATGTCCTCCTGCCATCACACACATTACATAGCCATATGTCCCCCTGCCATCACACACATTACATAGCCTTATGTCCCCCTGCCATCACACACATTACATAGCCATATGCCCCCTGCCATCACACACATTACATAGCCATATGCCCCCTGCCATCACACACATTACATAGCCATATGTCCCCCTGCCATCACACACATTACATAGCCATATGCCCCCTGCCATCACGCACATTACATAGCCATATGCCCCCTGCCATCACACACATTACATAGCCTTATGCCCCCCTGCCATCACACACATTACATAACCATATGTCCTCCTGCCATCACACACATTACATAGCCATATGTCCCCCTGCCATCACACACATTACATAACCATATGTCCTCCTGCCATCACACACATTACATAACCATATGTCCTCCTGCCATCACACACATTACATAGCCATATGTCCCCCTGCCATCACACACATTACATAGCCTTATGTCCCCCTGCCATCACACACATTACATAGCCATATGCCCCCTGCCATCACACACATTACATAGCCATATGCCCCCTGCCATCACGCACATTACATAGCCATATGCCCCCCCGCCATCACACACATTACATAGCCATATGTCCCCCTGCCATCACACACATTACATAGCCATATGTCCCCTGCCATCACACACATTACATAGCCATATGTCCCCCTGCCATCACACACATTACATAGCCATATGTCCCCCTGCCATCAAACACATTACATAGCCATATGTCCCCCTGCCATCACACACATTACATAGTCATATGTCCCCCTGCCATCACACACACACATTACATAACCATATGCCCCCTGCCATCACGCACATTACATAGCCATATGCCCCCCTGCCATCACACACATTACATAGCCATATGTCCCCCTGCCATCACACACATTACATAGCCATATGCCCCCTGCCTTCACACACATTACATAGCCATATGTCCCCCTGCCATCACACACATTACATAGCCATATGTCCTCCTGCCATCAAACACATTACATAGCCATATGTCCCCCTGCCATCACACACATTACATAGTCATATGTCCCCCTGCCATCACACACACACATTACATAACCATATGCCCCCTGCCATCACACACATTACATAGCCATATGCTGCCCTGCCATCACATCCACACATTACATAACCATATGGCCCCCTGCCATCACACACATTACATAACCATATGCCCCCTGCCATCACACACATTACATAGCCATATGTCCTCCTGCCATCACACACATTACATAGCCATATGTCCTCCTGCCATCACACGCATTACATAGCCATATGCCCCCCTCCCATCACATCCACACATTACATAACCATATGCCCCCCTGCCATCACACATATTACATAGCCATATGCCCCCCTGCCATCACACACATTACATAGCCATATGCCCCCCTGCCATCACACACATTACATAACCATATGCCCCCCTGCCATCACACATATTACATAACCATATGGCCCCCTGCCATCACACATATTACATAGCCATATGCCCCCCTGCCATCACACACATTACATAGCCATATGCCCCCCTGCCATCACACACATTACATAGCCTTATGTCCACCTGCCATCACATCCACACATTACATAGCCATATCCCACACTCCAAGCACATACTAGTAGGTTAATTGGCTGCTATTAAATTTGCCCTTAGTCTCTCTCGGTCTGTGTTAGGGGATTTAAATTGTAAGCTCCAATGGGGCTGGGACTGATGTGAATGAGTTCTCTGTACAGCGCTGCGGAATTAGTGGCGCTATATAAATAAATAGATGATGATGATGATATCCCTCCCTGCCATCACACACACACACACACACACATTTAGAGGCCCCCTACACACACACACACACACACACACACACACACACACATTACATTGCATTTAGAGGCCCCCCTACACACACACACACACACACACACACACGTTACATTGAATTTAGAGCCCCCCCTACACACACATTACATTTAGAGGACCCTCTACACATACATTACATTACATTTAGAGCCCCCCCTACACACACACACACACATTACATTGCATTTAGAGCCCCCCCTACACACACACACACACATTACATTGCATTTAGAGCCCTCCCTACACACACACATTACATTACATTTAGAGCCCCCCCTACACACACACACATTACATTTAGAGGCCCCCCTACACACACATTACATTTAGAGGACCCTCTACACACACATTACATTATATTTAGAGGCCCCCCTACATGTACATTACATTAAGAGGCCCCCTACACACACATTACATTACATTTAGAGGCCTCCCTACACAAACTTTACATTACATTTAGAGGCCCCCCTACACATACACACACACACACAGACACACCTTCCTTCCGGGCTTCTCGGCCCACACGGGATGGCACCTGTTATGTGGTGCACGTCCCATGTGACTTCTGTGGCCATACATAGGAAGAGGGAGGGATCGCAGCACCTAGGGGAAAAAACTCTGGTCCCGGTGAAGGGGCCAGCCACCAACTATACCACGTGTCCAGCGCCTGGAATCTCTGTCCCCCCAATTTGGCACGGTGTCAGGTTGCCCGGATTAAGCAGATCCGGGCGCCCAGTGATTTAAAGAAATAAAAAGGAATGACAAAAAAGAAGAAGAAGCAAGCAGCCTACGGGCGGCCTCATTAAGCCATCGGCCTACCGGGCAAATTCCTGGTAAGGCCTATGGCCAATCCGCCCCTGGTGCAGAGTCACAATCTTTTCAGCCGATGGAGAGATGAACATCACAGATCTGAAGGTACATCAGGTAGGTGTGTACACATAGATCTATTGCTAATCGGGACTTTCAGTCGCTGGTAAATTGTTACAGAAATCGTATCTGTACTGTGTGCTCGGCTTTATTCCTGACTGGCTACCGGACATTGGGTCCTTCACTGAACCTTACCTAGTAGCAGCACCGCTGTTCTCTAGTTCCATGTCGCTGCTCTCCTAACCCATTAATGTTGGCTGACATCAATGAGGAGCAACATAAACAAATTAAAGCTGACATCATGGCGTAAACAATACAGAGAAAGACCGGCAGCAGGAAGAGATATACCACCCCCTACATTAAAATGAAGATCACTGGATTTCCTATGTGATTGGTAAAGATACAATTCGGATACTTAAATTGTCTCCAAGCCAGCTGTGTACCAAAATGTTTTAATACCGGCGGTTGGTAGAACTCCTTTATTTCATTTAAGGCCTTTTTTTCTTTACAGAAAGAACAACTGTCTACGTTAAACTAGAAGAATCAATTGAGTCTGATTTCAGCTCTCCTTTTGAAGCATAGTTAAAATCCTTCCTAATTTGTTGTAAATTATTTTTGCTTGTAAAGATCATACTGACCTCTATGTTGTTTTAATTATAAGCAGCACCTGTGTAGTAGTCTCAGAACAAAAAACAAGTAGAGCTGATGAGTATTCATTGTGACACCCAAGTAATTTGCATGTGCTGCAGGGGGCATGGAATTAGGATGCCTTTGTAAATACAGAACAGCTGTTAAACACTTTCATTTGGACAGACATATAGCACAGGTGCTTCAGGAAAGCCTAAAGAAAAGTTTGATAGATATTTGGACAATCACAATAAGAAAACTTGAATATATCTAATTTCCTGTGCAATCATTTTCTCCCAATCCCCTCTGCTCACTTCTCACTGGGCCTTTTTTACAAAGCACCCTGCAAAATGCTTTCCTGTACCCAGATTGTATGACCAGTGCACACAGGTCCAGCAGAACATAGTAAGCCCCGGAAAAGGGTGCTGCGTTTACAGGGATGTTCGCCAGCCTGCCTGAGCCACATCTTTTCTTTTGGCGCCGGTGATTTGCTAGCTTGTTCGGTTTCCCCACAGTGCGGGTACTGGCACAAGCGCAGGGTTAAAGGGCAGGGAAAGGGGCTGGAGAGCCCAGCACCGGCCCTGAGTGCACATAAAGTTGTGTGACTAGTCTCTGCCTTTAGAAGATGTGTCCACAAACTACAACTGGTGTGCAGGGAAGCAGAAACAATACGAGAGGCAAACTGTGTAGTAGTGTAAATGTGACATCGTAGCCCATCTCCTACCACTTTACAACCAACCCTTTCATTGAATTAAACTTTTTCCATTTCCTCTTAATACTCTGCTCATGTTAATCTCATTTACAACTTAATTGTGAGTGAGATGACATCAAGACTTTTGAGTGCGTCTTTGGAAACTTAAAAGAGCGGGGCGTTTTGGAGAGCAACATGGAGGCAGACGAACAAAATGGAGGCTGCCAGCTCTAAGCTGGTGTAAGTTTCAAGTTCTTATGGAGTGAAAATGCTTGTGCGCCCCTCCGTTATGCATTTAGCCCTGAATGAAGTGAAAGCACCAGGGGCTAAAGCTGCCACCTGGAGCCAATTCACTCACTAATACTTTTCCTGGAAAAGACTCCCCAAAATGATCACAGCCCCAGGAAAAGGGGACATTTGGCAACCACAAGAAAACAAATTTGATGCAGCTATGTATGAATTGACTTTATACATTGGAGATTCTAGGCCAGGACTGGCCAACCTGTGGCTCTCCAGGTGTTGTGGAACTACAAGTCCCAGAAGAGCTTGCCAGCAATCGTCTGGCTATAAACTGGCAAAGTCTGCTGGGGCTTGTAGTTTCACAACATCTGGGGGTAAATGTATGCCTTTACAAGCCATCGCCCCTTTAAATTTTAGCTGCAGAGACGCCGATGAAAAAAACGGACTTTGATACATTTACCCCCTGGAGAGTCACAGGTTGGCCAGGCCTGTTCTAGGCCAATATATCCTAAAATAAGACTCCAAATATGGAGTAGCTAATGTGATGCACATCTATGTGTATGGATTCTCAGTTAAGGAAAAATTATACAAAAGGATTTTATACTTGTACCTCCCACTATTCCAGGTGGCCAAAGGCAGACATTTATCTTCTGCATATAGTGATACAGTACATAGACCCGAACACATTTGCAAGTATCCGGACACATTCAGACACAAATAGCATAAAACATACCTTACTAAACAGATCCATAAACAATAAAATAATTGGCTCTTCAAGTTCTTCTGTGCATTGTCAAAGGTCATAAGCAGCACACCCAGTCCTCCTCGGCAGACCAGTAAGATCAGCTTTACTGCTATACTGTATCTAACAAGCTACAGCAGCTCTGATTTTGAAGGGACTGTCCCAATTATTAAACCCCAAAAGATAGATAATGTGGATGTGGTTTAAACTAATCATGGGTGGAGTTTGAATGGACGAGGTGTTGTTTGGGTGGAGTTTAATTTGCCCTGTTTTTACTTTTTAAAATGTTGTAAGTATGCTAGCGTAAAATATATAAAGTTCCTAAAAGGTGGACTTGAAGAGGTCATGTCAGCTACACACAGTGGAGGCAGCCATTGATTTAGCTATTTTGTGAGCTAAACCAATATTCATGAGAATGCTGACTAGGAACTAGTGGCATTTTAGGCCTCTCGTCTCAGTGATGTCCTATTACATTAATAGTATCGGCTCAGCGCACAACATAACTACCAGTAAAACCTTTAAAATAATCTGATATTCTGTGAGCATATCTGTGCAGGCATTTGTTCAGAATCATGAAGCAATCTATGTAACGTCATGTAGATATTGAGAAGATAAAGTGCACTTACCACAATGAGGGCAATGACAGACAGTGTGTAGTAGGTGGCATCTCTTAACAAACACCAAGATGACAGGACAACCACCTGGCAACAAAAGAAATGATAAAATTATATACAGAGTAAATATATCCCAAAGCAGCCGACAATAGACAGAGAGTGAACCAGATATATATTGCAAAGCAAGATGGCAGCATCTGTGGAGGGTGCAGCAATGTGCAGCTTCTAATGGAAAGAATTGGCTTCAACAGTGGCTATTTCCCCAGAAAATAGCTTTGTAAGTGTGCTCTGGAGGTGTCGGTAATCAGGAGTTGTCCTGTGTGAGACAACTTTTATACTCTCCTGATGCATTTAAATATGCACAAATACACATGTAATAAATGAATTAAAATGCACGATGTACGATGGTGACACCGTTGAAAGAGATGTTCACTTTTAATTACATGTATGCTTCTGTTGAGAACTTGCTGTCTTTTTTTTAACATTTCCATAACATAACATCACCTGCTTGTAAGAATGCTCTGGGTCATATCTAATGCTGTCTGATTAGGGATCCCATCTGTCACAGTTATTTTATTATGTTCCTGATGTTTACCAATGTACAAGGGCAGGCTGGGCTGGGGAGCAGGGGGACATCTGCCCCCCGAGCCCATCCTATAGTGGGCTACCTTGGGTTGAGCTTTCCCCACCGGGTTAAAATTTGCCAGGGGAGCCAATGTACTTGTTTAATTTGTAAGGCTCCCCCCCTCAGAATTAGACCATCATTAACAACAGCTTTTAAGTAACTATGTTCTATCGTACTGGTCACCACAAAAAAAGGGGTTGTCCTAGATTTCTGTTAAAATTTGGAAGCCTAATGGAAGTCAACTAATTTGGATATCACAAGAAGGTTTGACTGCTTTCTAAACGCTCTCTACCAACAACACATAGCAGCCCTGTGATTCAGGCTGTGAGACGATAATTTGTCCCATCAGTTTATATTTAAATGGAACTTTCTTCCAGATTTAGAAATATTTTTGAAAAATGTACAATCAGTTTTAGGTGTTAAACTTACATCTACACAACATAGCATTTATTAGCTAAAAGTAGCACTTCCCCTTTAAATTCTAGATACGACCTATTGCCTGAAAACTTTTGACATATAGCACTAATGATAAAAAAAAAGTATCCCAGGAGCAGTACATCTAGAAGAGGATTACAAGTAATTCTGTATAATCACCAAAGCAATGCAGAGCCAAAAATGTAACGTGTGCGGTTCCTGCTGCTTACACTCACATAATCATTCTTTTCACCTAATGTTTGACAAATGAGACTGAACAGTGGGCAGCACTGTATTTAATTTGTTATTGCAGTAGGTAAATGTTCCCTATAATACGTGTGGGAGGTAAAACATTCAGTTCTCTGTTTGTTAACAATTTCTTTTGTGTAACAAAAAAAGAAAGTGTTATCCACAAGAACAGGAGGATTATTAAGATGTTAGTTACTGGGTTGCAATACGGTCTCTTTTGGCCACTACATCCACATTAATAAATAAGAATGAATAAGAATATCACATAGTATGTTAACTCTATGGGTGATTTAAAGTTGCATGTGCATGACTATATTTTTCGCTTAATATCAATTGAATCAAACTGCGTATCCTCTAATTTGTGGCAGTATTCTGAGCTGCACATATCTGCCCCTTGAGCTTGGAGTGGTGGATCAGGAGTGCTAACTGGCGAATGCATTTCAGTAAGGGCATGAAGACATAACACTTGTAATGTTACCGCTTGTGACCCCACATCACTGGCGACCTCCCCTCAGTATGAGGCAGTCGCCTCACACTACTAGAACGTCCACTCGGTGACCTCGCCCTCCTCATTGGCGACCTCCCCTCAGTATGAGGCAGTCGCCTCACACTACTAGAACGTCCACTCGATGACCTCACCCTCCTCATTCGTGACTTCCCCTCAGTATGAGGCAGTTGCCTCACACTACTAGAACGTCTGCTCTGTGACCTCGCTCGCCTCATTGGTGACCTCCCCTCAGTATGAAGCAGTTGCCTCACACTACTAGAACGTCCACTCGATGACCTCACCCTCCTCATTCGTGACTTCCCCTCAGTATGAGGCAGTCGCCTCACACTACTAGAACGTCCACTCGGTGACCTCACCCTCCTCATTGGTGACCTCCCCTCAGTATGAAGCAGTTGCCTCACACTACTAGAACGTCCGCTCTGTGACCTCGCTCGCCTCATTGGTGACCTCCCCTCAGTATGAAGCAGTTGCCTCACACTACTAGAATGTCCGCTTGGTGCCCCCTACGAGGGGGCACCTTCTAGTAGTAAGAGGCGGCTGCCTCATACTGAGGGGGGGACGCTGCTGATGCATGTGAAAGTGTTAGCATCTGGTAGAGGCACAAATGTGCGTGTTAAAGTCTCAGCACTAGGTATAGATAGGTCAGGTGGGAGCCAAAGTCTATATAGACTTCCTGCCTTTAGGGGAGGCAGCCATCTTATTTGGGAAAAGTTGTGCCTGTAACAGTTATGATCTGTGCTGGAGGAGAAGGCAATGAAATATGAGGTACATTTATATTTCTAAAAGATGGTCTGACACCCAAACGTTATTTGACATTGCACTGCACACAAATGTCACACATACACACCATAGCTGGAGCCAAAGAGGATGGCAACAGCAAGTGGGGTACCATACAACATCAAGGCATCCCAAGTAAGTGAGGGTTTTATCTGACACAAGTTAAGTACATCCTTTTGAGATGTGTTCTATTTGGGTTACATGTATCTTTAAAACACATTGTTACGACATGCAAAATATCTATCTATCTATCTATCTATCTATCTTTGTATCTATCGATCTTCACTTAGGATATAGATTATACATTTGTCTCTGTGAATGTTATTAGTAGCTCTATTATTCAAACCAACTTGTAGTTTTGGGATAGTGGTCTTTACATCAGGACTCTCTATAAAATGTCAGAAATGAATCTGGGTGCTTATACATATAACCCTGGACAAACTGCCTTGTTAAGGCAGTGATATAGGACATTATGAGCCTGAGCAAATCTGCTTTGTTTCCGCATCATATTTATACAAGTGCCAGCACACTCAAGCAGTCTGTGGCTGATAGGACATACTGAAACTTGTAGTTCTACACCATTACTTAATGATTTTCTGACATTCAACTTATAATCCTAACACATACCACCCCAGGGATGCCAGGATCAGCCACATTGCAACTCCCATAAGAAATGTTGCCCTGTGCTTAGCAGTCTGGTGCTGGTTGTCAGTTCTGCAGGAGGATCCCTCCTTTAGCTGTAACCAGCCCAGGCCATAGCACTGGGGGAATGCTCTTTTTTAATTATTATTTCATTATTACATTATTAATATGTCAGTTTCGGTCGTTTCTTTACTACATGGCATACTTACAGGGTATTTTGTGTTGCACATATCATATGATTTTCTTCCTACAAATGAAGCTGCCACAGAGTGACATGCCTTAAATGTATGTGTATTAGTAACTGTATTCATGAAATAATTGAGGTGTTTTATTGAAAACTGGTGTATTTTTAGATGGCTCTCAGCTTCTGATGAGAGTAATACATAGTGAAATACTAGAAGTTACCCCTCTGACCCCAGCGATCCAATGTAAAATTGGTGCCTTGCTGAAATCTTTCTTCTCACTGTAGGAAGAAAACACAGCAAGTTGCAATTTGACCAATCATTTGTCTTTCTGTTCCTCTGTACATGGAGGGCACAGATGTCAAATTGTAGTTAATAATTCAACTTGTAGTGCTTGCTGGCTGCAATGACAAGGAAGCTTCAATAAGTTCCTGTGTGGTGCAGTTTTATCAGAGGATTGCAGGACACGATAATTCCTCCTATTTTACTATATACTGAAAGCAGGCAGTACATAATTTATGTTTAGTTTTAGAAGATCCCCTTTAATGCAGTGCAGGGGAGAAGCAGGAAAGACAGCTCATAGAAGCTTAAGGCATGATAGATCTTAATGATTGCTGTGCAGTGTCTTACTGTCTTACGTAAGTGATTTGTTCTGTACAGTCTGGTTTACTCAAGTATGAGGCATAACCGGTGATTTTTATGCTTTGGTATCTGAGCTTGGCCAATAGCCTTTAGTCATTGTCTGAAATCGGTAAGACTGGGGGAGAATATTTCTGCAGTAATAAATCTGAACACATTGTTTAACTCCTTTCTAAATACAATATATTACCTTACTAACTGTACAATTCCAGCTACCACTCTCTGCCAATCTTTGCATTGGGTCTCTCCTACTTTTAAACAAATTTTTTTTTTCTTTTTAACCCATAAGGCCATTTACAGTTCTGACTCTTCCCATATATACTACCTCTTCTAAATGTACTCTTCCAGCTGCCTTCTACGGTGGCCCAAAGACCTGCTGCTCACTACTTCCCCACATGCATGTTTAGAAAACTTCTCCAGTGTGATTTCTCTGGAAATTACTTAGATCTTATTTTGTAAAAAAAATAAGATTACCCTAAATCAGGGGTCAGGGAACTTTTTTACCTTTCACCCCCCAAATATATTTAGATATGCTGATGTTACCCCCTTGATTTGAATGGAAGGAAATCATATATTATTGATTATTGGAATTCAAAATTTTATTGAATCTATTCAAAATTTCTTTGAAAGCTTCAACTTCAAAACTTCAGGTTTTGGAGAAATGATGTTACTTCATTTTTGATACGAGAGCATCAATATTGGGGCATTTTGATGTCAGAGCAATTTGGATACAGTCTTCAGCGTCCAATCGATTTCTCTGCTTTGTTTTTATGTTCGTTAGAGTGGAAAATCCTTCTTCGCAAAGGTAGGTTGTTGGAAAAGGCAGCAACTTTTTGACTGCCTCCTCATGTGCAATTTTGATGCCTTTGCAGCTGTTGACATCCAAAAATATGACAGATCTGCTTTGTTTTTAAATGCAATACGTGCTTCATTATTGCATCGAAGTTCAAGAAGTGCCTCTGCCAACCCTTGAGGTTCTTCTGGTACAACAGCAATTTCACATTTAAAGGGGTCTACAATCCAACTGACAGCATGTGAATCAGCAGCATTACCCCCAGGAATTTCATTTTTACCCCATTTGGGGTAATTTACCCCTGTTCCCTGACCACTCCCCTAAATCCTTCTAGCCCACCATCCCCTTTAATACTTTACACTTATTAAAGTTTCAAACTGCTTAACCTTGCAAAACCGACACCTTCAGGCTTCTTTATGTAACCTGTGTTAATGAGAATGTTATTTATGTTACCAGTGTTACTGAAATTGTTTAAATAATGTTAACACTACTATATAAGAAAAGCGTTGACATTAGAAATTATAGTACACAAGGAATTTGTCCAAATAAAGAGCAGGAAGGACTAGAAATGAGGAAAAGGTAAGGGTCAGGTGACAGGGAGCACAAGAGGGTGAGACTGTTGAGTGGAGCAGAACAGGAGAGAAGGGGGAGGACATGTGAGAGGTGAGGAAGAGGAACATGGAGGAGAATTTAGCAATAAAGTATATGACATGAGTGTATTGTGGCAGATTAAGAAGATAGCGATCGATAGGAAAGGAGGATAAGCTATAGAGAAACCTCAGACCACAAGGATGAGAATAAGTGTGCTGGGAATACGCTAGTTGTGAGAGTATCAACCTACAGTCCAGTAGTAAACAGAGTGTGTAATTTGCCTACAGATGTCTATATAACTGAACTACAGTAGTTTCCCTTTCTCTAAAAAAAATAACTGGATTTAGAGATAATAAGACTAAGATTTTACTTCAAGCATAGAAAGTTAATTTATAATAACCTTTTACCTCACTCAATAATGAACACATTCATTATCTTATTGTAGTGAGTGAGGTAAAAGGTTATTATAAATTAATTGTCTCTGCTTGAAGTAAAATATACATAAATATATAGTGTCCTAAGTACGTACATCTCAGTCATTTATGACATGAAATGTTATGATTCAACAACGTCTTGCAATTTTAAAGAAACAAAAGAGAAGTTTAAATTATATGGTTTATAATTTCTTTGTAGATAGATTCAACTAAAGGCTATATAATGTGGCAACAATATTGAAAGTGGAAACCCTTTTCATTCTTCATTTATTGTAGTGTTTTCGTTAATTCAAGTCATACTGGTCAGCATGATAATATTTTAAAAATTGCACAAGGATAATCAATACACTTATTAGACTGGACACCCCAGTGCTGCAACAGTTAAATACCTAATTTTTCAATATGTGCACCAATGGCCATTCAGGTGTGATCTCTCTCTCTCTCTCTCTCTCTCTCTCTCTCTCTCCTGTCTCTCACTTTCTCTCTCTCTCTCTCCTGTCTCTCACTTTCTCTCTCTCTCTCTTTACTCTGCAAATATGTTGTAATTTCCCATGTTACCTACATGCATATTTGCAAGTTTGCCAACATTTTGCAACCTTTCACTATAGTGCTTACTGCTATATTCAGGTCAAGTTTTAGCACCTTAAGGCATTTTAGCACAATTTGCAATTCACCAACACAGGTTGTTCTTATTAAATTTCCCTGAACCTGTATGTAGCACTGTAATAACATTGATGCTAATATTTCTCACACTGTTACCTGGACGACCACACCTGCAGTCACACAACTTTATTGTTTCACTGATTACTCCACGGACTTCTACATCATATGACAAAGTAGCTATATTTAGCTGATATCTCAGTCACTAAGGCAAATCCTGAGATGTCACTACTTTAGACATGGGAAGGAACTAGTTAGTCAACTGGGATTCATTAAAAGTGATCTTGTAAGCCCTAGTCACATATACGTTGATGTTCTCTGTATGGAAAAAAAACCCTGTAACAGCTGGTAAGAGCATGAATGTTTATCACAAGCACCTAAGGAAGATTTCATCCTTAAGAGAAATCATTTTGATTAATTAAAATAACATTTAAATATAAAAATCTATCTCCTGTTATAGCATATCTGGTTTGAAAATTACTTATCCAGTCTCCCTACAAGAATGGTCGGGGTCTGTCGCCTTGGACCCACTTTCTCTGCTCTAGGAGTAGCCCTAAAGAAATCAGGAGGACCTGATTTGCAGAGCTTGTTACGACTGAACTTGTTTGGCCTGATTCCCGCTGTGTCAAACCACAACTGTAGCCCAGCCACGAAAAGTCACTTTAATAATATATTCTCACCTTTATTCACTACTTGGTGGATGAAGTCTAACCAGCACTACAGGTAGGGTAAATATTTGCACTGACGGTACATCTTTCGTTGGATTCAATGAAACCGATCTAAACTGCCGGTTAAGCTGAGAGGGGATATGCCACTGATGCATGAAAAGTGCTCGCATATAAGAGCTCCAATGAGATATGATAGTCCCAGTGCCTACAGATACCTTAGTGGGACTGTCACGTCTGGGTGCAGGCCTGACAATATGGACCACTGCAGCAAGCTCTGTACATTGCTCCACCTTTGTAGAGGAGTTTTCTACCAGTAAAGAAGGGGGTCCCAAGGTACCAGCCCCCAGCATTCAGGTAAAGTGGTGGGAAATTACTTTTCAAAACCAATTTTTAAAATGTAAAATTATATTTTAAGAAGAAAGATTGTCTAATTGGTGCTGATTCTGTGTAAATATAAGTAACTCTGGTACGCAGTGACATAAATAAAGTATAACTATCAGGGCACCAGGTCGCTCTGCAGTATTGATTGCAGAAAGAGCACAGGATGACACAAGTCTCTTGTGTTGCTTCCTACAATCATTGTAGAGGGTAACTGACAGCTTGAAAAGAGTCAGGAGAGGGAGAGAAGGGTTTTCTATTTTCCTGCCTTTACTCCACTTATGGTTTTGGTCACTGGGCTACAGCACAATAGTCCGGTGGCGTAAATACTGGTGTAGCAACTGTTACGGGCCCTGCTCTTCTCTGCGGTGTCCATAGTCTGCAGGGTGCTTACTAAGCTTCCTGCTGTGTGACCTCTGAAAGCGTAACAAATTTAAAGCCCCAGAATGCTGTGCTCGCAAGCTGACACTCTGGGGCTTCCGAGAGAAAGTGTCTGGAAAAAGTTAATTGGTTAGAAATCTACTTGTTACAATTTACATACATGTGCAATGTTTTTTACAATGATTATTTTGTATATTTTGGTGGCAACAAGCATTTTAGTTTGTGCTTTGGAATATTTTGGACTGTATGCTATCATTTTTTCTCTGCCTAGGTATATGAGCACAAAGCATAGAAATCATACACAAATAGCGCTATGTGGAAGAGTAATCAAGGAGAAATGACAAAAGTACTTATGGACAGCCTTAAGGGCAGACTGATATCCTGCACACGTTAACGGGACTCATTTGCTTGGTCTTTATTTGCATTTTGCCAGAAAGGATTTCAAGCAATTAAGAAAATATGAATTGATATTCAGCTAATCAATAGTCCATTGGCACAGGCTAATTTTGCAGAAATACAAGGAGAGACAAAACATTATGAATGGGAGAATAATCGGTTACTCCCCCATTGTACTGATAGTCTAACAGTAACCTATTTATTTTTGATTACCGATTATGATAAAATGTAATACACTCATACATGGATGTTAAAGGCTAGAATAAAAGTATACAAAATCTAAACTAACTGGTCTTCTTAACTTAGTCACTAAAGGATACAGAGCATTGATTAAAAAGTCCTTTTAACAGTATTAAAATGGCAAATGTAAGAACGATCACTTGCAATCCTTTTGGAAATAAGTCTTTAAATATAGTTTTCCACGACATTGACATAAAATGACTTTCGTAATGATATCAATGCTACCTCTGTTAGACACTACCATAGAGCCTGAGTCGTTAAGGAGAGTAAAGCAAAAAAAAAAAAAGTATCTTTGCTCCTTGGCAAAACCATGTTGCATTAGAGGGGGTAAATTTAAAACGTGGGAACAGATTTATAGTTAGGATAGGGCATGTCATAGATACACTTTCAATTTCAGTGTAAAAAAAAAGCTATCAAGTATTTGTGTGCTACATGACAAAAAAAGGCAGTATTTTCGTTATGTGCAAAATAATAAACTAATTTGCACCCCTTGCATTGTAACATGGTTTGACCAGGAGACAATTTACTCCCTTCTTTGCCTTGCTCTCCTTAATGACTCAGGCCCTACACTGCCTGACATCATATTATAAAGGTGGATTTTAGAAATAAATAAGCAGACTATAAGGGTAATTTGTGAAAAAGCATAACAATGGGTCCACAGCCAGTGCGGCCAAGATAGAGCTAGATGCCGCATTGGGCTTGCGACAATGCACAACCTTCCTGCCAGGTGTGTGTGCAGCTCAGCTATTAATCTGCAGTCTCCCATTCCCATATTTCTTTATCTGGCCTGGCACAGGGCGAATGGGACTGGAGCCATAGCCCCTTAACAGCTCTGTGCCCAGGGCAGTCACCCCACAGACCCTATTGTAGACCCTCACAGCTGCAGACTCCCAAGCCGGATCCGAGTCAAGGTACCTCGAAGCACAAATACAGCTTTGTGATGCCCAATACTTTTCTAGTACAAAACCACCTATGGTAATGGGAAACGCATATGATTTTCTGGAGCAAAATTGCGCCATCTTTGGGGGGGCAAAACTTTGGATATACTGATGGAAGTGGGTGGATTGGAGTTGTGGATAGCAAGATGCTGACACTTGTCCTTCTAATTTTATAGCCACGTGCAAAAACAAGATTTTGTTTTGTGGGATGAGAACATTTAAATGAGATTCATGGGTGTATTCTGGAGGAATTGCAGAGCATTTTTCTCCCCAAAAAATGTTTTTTTGTTTTTTTTTTACATGTCCTGGGAGGAGGGGAAACCAGACTTCGGCCTGTACTTTCAGGATGTATTTTGTACTTTATAAGAGAAAGTACATTTCTAGGTGTATTTTTTACCAGTGTACTATAATAAAAGAAATCCCATTTACCATAGTGACACATGTAACATATGCAGTCCCAATGACCCCTCACTCTCATTACTTATTTAAAATAAACATTAGGCTACACAGAGCAGTATTTTAGGAGAAAACATTGGTAATAAGTATCTTTCAGTGATCTGTTTACTGTTTCCACCATGTGTAAATAATTTATAGGGACCTGGGACAATTCTACAGGATGGAATGTTGGTATGCTTCTTGTTATATGTCAGACTGTCAATTAAAAAGATTTTGCTGTTCATTAGTGACCTGTTCTGTGTTAAAAACAGAATGAAGCTTTTGTAAATAACTTCTAATTCCTCTTCCGATAGTTACAAGTTATTAATTAAATAACTAAAAAGGGAAACAAGCTGATTATTGTTCTATTTTCTATGCTTTGTCATCAGCCCCTCCCTTGTACCAATGTCTTTCTAACATAAGAGGAAGATAAAGTATATTAATTCCTTTCTGTTTTTCAGACACACATCCAGTTAGACAAATGCATATTTCATTAGGAGATCCTTGCATCTCTCACCACAGACAAGAGTGTCGCTGCAGATAGTGTATTATGGGAAGCAATTTAAAGTTGTCCCAGTAGCACTGAAAAATGATAAACCTTCAGTATGTACAGAGGAACAGTCACACATTTACAATTAATGCACAACACGACAAGAAATCCAATGAGAACTGAGCTGTACTTATTGAATATGTGAACCTTTTCCCAGGTGGTCAAAGAAATGGGATAGAGAGAGATATGAAAAAGATAGTAGAAATTAGTATGTTTGCTTCAATACTTCACGCGTTTCATGGTGGAACAGACGGTCTCACAGAGGTTCTGCTTTACCATTCCGCAGATTTTTAAATTCACATTGCATGGAATCTAAAGTCTATGACTGGAGCTGGGATCAATTAATTCTGATGTGTGTTGGCTGTGGTCAGGGTAGTAAAAATTGAAAATTGAGCTCACGTCTAATACATAGATAAATCAATCAATAGAGCCCCTTGGAGAAATGCTTCTGAGTAGTTTCCCATGAATCTAAAATAATCATTGCATATAAAGCTGACATTTGAGGTCTCTAGATCTTTTCAATAATTATTTTTTAAACTCATTTACCTGTGACATTATATCAAGAAAATATGCATTGATTCTCGAGACAAATTAACATAAAGTTAACCATCTTAATTTATTCCATTGGCTTAAGCTACCGGAAGCGAACACCACCTGCTTCCATTTCTCTTGCAAATATCACATTTGGAAATATAGAAATTTAGGAAATGTAAGTGAATAGAATTTGATTTACAACAAAAGCAGTAGGAGAAGTGGCGGTATGGCATACCACAGTGTATATATATTTACATTGCTCGAAGTGGGGCGGTATTTACCGGTGTGACATACCGGCACTCCTTCTCACCACTCCAAGGCTGGTTTCATGCTCTACTGATGATTTTTTAAAGTAAATGATTTATATATTTTTAACCTGACAGGCGAGCAGCCGAGCTCATACACCCATGTATAAACTCGGTAGCACTTTGATCTACTTCCTGGTGGCTGGTCCCTCCCTAGGGAGGGACATGAGCCATGTGGATGCCTGTACCTATGCATTCACAGTACCTAATACAACACCCAGCATCACAAGATGCACCCTGAGAGCTACATCGAGTACGAGGAGCGGAATTGTGTTCCTGCTCATAGGACATGTGCCCAGCACCCACTATTAGGAGGTATGGATGTCATTGTGTGGGGAGAAGGTAAGTATTAGTGCAGAGTGGCAAAAGGGTGGTATTGGGGCAGTGTGGGGAGAGGAGTGGTATTGGGGCAGTGTGGGGAGAGGAGTGGTATTGGGGCAGTGCAGGGAGAGGAGTGGTATTGGGGCAGTGCAGGGAGAGGGGTGGTATTGGGGCAGTGTGGGGAGAGGAGTGGTATTGGGGCAGTGTGGGGAAAGGAGTGGTATTGGGGCAGTGCAGGGAGAGGAGTGGTATTGGGGCAGTACAGGGAGAGGAGTGGTATTGGGGCAGTGCAGGGAGAGGGGTGGTATTGGGGCAGTGTGGGGAGGGGGGTGGTATTGGGGCAGTGCGGGGAGAGGAGTGGTATTGGGGCAGTGCGGGGAGAGGAGTGGTATTGGGACAGTGTGGGGAGAGGGGTGGTATTAAGACAGTGTGGGGAGAGGAGTGGTATTGAGGGCAGTGTGGACAGACGGGTGGTATTGGGCCAGTGTGGGGAGAGGAGTTGCATTGGGCCAGTGTGGGGAGAGGAGTTGTATTGGGACAGTGTGGAGAGAGGAGTGGTATTGGGACAGTGTGGGGAGAGGAGTGGTATTGAGGGCAGTGTGGACAGACGGGTGGTATTGGGCCAGTGTGGGGAGAGGAGTGGTATTGGGCCAGTGTGGGGAGAGGAGTTGTATTGGGACAGTGTAGCGGGAGGAGTGGTATTGGGGCAGTGTGGGTAAAGAGGTGATATTTATGCAGTTTGCATCAAGAGCAGGGGTGGTATTGCTATAGTGTTGGATTGGTATATCCAATTGCTGTAATCTGAGAGCGGGGTTACTGTAATGTGGAGGGGCTGGATTGTGGGGGAGTGTATCGCTGTAATGTGGGGGTGGTGTTACAGATGCTGCAATGTGTGGTGGTTATTTATTATAAATTACATATGTATTATTGATGTAATGGGGTTGCTAATAATGTGCTAGTTTACACACATTATATATATAGTTGTATAGTCCAAAGTAAGGGTGCACTCTAAATGTTGTAAAAAAAACCCTATTATTACTGATGACAAAAATAGTAAACCACCAAATCAATACTTAGACCTCAATATAAGTATTGGGTATATAGGTGAGCAAGGCTTGGGTCTTTTAACTTTATCCTCTTTGTTTTAATGTTTTTCTGAAAATGTTTTTGTAGTGCAGAACTCCTACTGGAAGACCAGTATAAATTCATGATACGTGTTCAGAATGTTACAAACCACCAAAAATGCAACGCCGGACAACAGTTTCCCAGGAAAGACATTTTTTTAAGGGGAAAATAATGGACCAAATAAGCAAAACAACTCCTAAGTACCCAGAGGCTTTCAGGATAAACATGCAATATGATAATGTCTAACACTTGAAAAAAAGTAAAAAAACATGAATTTGCACAAATATGTCTTGTATTGCTAGAAACATTAATGAAGAACAGGCACAGCAGTATAAGAAAAAATATTTGCATACCAAAGGAAAAGAGAACCAAAAGATTAAAACTTTTCAGGCTCTTATCATCTGCTGCCAGCTTTATAACATACAGGGAATACTATCTGCAATATTTTGAATTCCCTACATAATGATAAAAGGATTAAGTGGCAGAACAGGTCAATAAATATATAATTTTGTTTAAGAAAAACACATGTGTCCCAGCTGCAGGTCAGTCTAGGCAGGATTCAATCTTTAGCTCAGCATATGGGACTGAAGAATAAAAGTGTTTCAGATTACAAGAAAAAAAATCTTTCTCAAAATCCATGAAATTCAAAATGTTGTTTTTTTCCTTTTTGGAGGTGTGGGCAACACAAATTACATGTCCCCCAACTTTCTTCTGTTCAGCAGGAAGCCAGCTCTCATTTCTATAAGTTACTTACTATCACAGAACATTACTTATCTGGGTACTGGCTCTCCAAAGCAGCGGATCCCCCAATGTCTGCCACGGTCCAACAATGCTTTCCTCACTCCTGCTGTGGTTGGTATTTCAAACATAAGTACTCAGTTGCTACTAGTTCTTCTTATTAAAAGCCCCAAAATGCACCCATGAAGATGTAAATCAAACTCATGGAACAGACTATGGCAAAGCTTAGAGGTCAGCTTTCCAATATAGTAAGCTCTAGTGCCCTTCAAGAGGTCTGCCTGAGAAGAACTACCCCATATTCCCTTCAATCTCCTGCTTATATTCCTGACTATCTTTATTTCGTACTTTGAAAAGCATTAAATCAAATATTCTACCTAATGAACTAATACCAAGCACTATTTATCATACATATTTTGTTTATTTCATTTTTAATATACACTGATTAGCCACAACATTAAAACCACAGACGAGTGAAGCGAATAGCATTAATTATCTCATTACAATAAACCTGTCAAGGGGTGGGATATATTAGGCAACAAGTGAACAGTCAGTTCTTGAAGATGAAAAATGTGCAAGCGTAAAGATCTGAGTGACTTTGACAAGGTCCAAATTGTGATGGCTAGAGGACTGGATCAGAGCATCTCCAAAACGGCAGCTCTTGTGGGGTTTTGTGGTCTGATGAATCACATTTTCCTTTACATCATTTGGATGGCCGGTTGTGTGTGCGTCGTTTACACAGGGAAGAGATGGCAGCAGGATGCACTATGGGAAGAAGGCAAGCTGGCAGAGACAGTGTGATGCTTTGGCCAAAATTATGCTGGGAAATCTTGGGTCCTGGCATTCATGTGGCTGTTACTTTGACATGTACTACCTACCTAAATGTTGTTAAAAACCATTTGCACTCCTTCACGGTAACGGTATTCCCTGATTGCAGTGGCCTGTTTCAGTAGAATAATACGCCCTTCCACACTGCAAACATTGTTCAGGAATGGTTTGAGGAATATGACAAAGAGTTGAAGGTGCTGACTTGGCCTCCAAATTACCCAGATCTCAATCTGATCGAGTATCTGTGGGATGTGCTGGAAAACCAAGTCAGAGCCATGGAGGCCAAGGGGACCAGAGGACAAGGGGACCTACACAATATTAGGCAGGTGGTTTTGATGTTGTTGCTGATCGGTGTATGCTGATGTTGTATACATTTCAAGCTTGAAATACACAATGCAATGTACATGAATGATAACTAGCTGACCTTAAACTGAAAAATGCATCCCCTTATAATTTTAATCACACATCCTCACCCCATAATAAATTAGTAATGACTGTGCTCTCAGCAGTAACAGTGTTCAAGTCCAAATTTCAAGCGATGCACTCCTTCAGGCTGACTTGCTGTGTTGTCTGTCCCCATCACAGCAGAGCTCCATGGCTCCTACCTTATTATTATTATCATAGATTTGTAAGGCACCATATTAACACAGAGCTCCATGGCTCCTACCTTAATCACCGCAGAGCTCCCTAGCTCTACCTTAATCACTGCAAGTTTCATGACTCCTAACCTCATCACCATAGAGATCCATGGCCCCTACCCTCACCACTGCAGAGCTCCATGGCTCCTAACCTCATCACCACAGAGCTCCATGGTTCCTACCTTCATCACCACAGAGCTCTGTGGCTCCTACCTTCATCACCACATAGCTATGTGGCTCCTACCTTCATCATAACAGTGCTCCATGGCTCCTACTCTCATCACCGCAGAGCTCCAAGGCTCCTACCCTAATCACTGCATAGCTTCATGGTTCCTACCCTCATCACCACGGAGCTCCATGGCTCCTACCTTCATCACCGCAGCACTCTGTAGCTTCTACCCTCATCACTGCAGAGCTCTATGGCCACTACCCCCATCATCGCAGAGGCCCATGACTCCTACCTTCATCACTGCATAGCTCCATGGCTCCTGCCCTATTACCACAGAGTTCCAAGGTTCCTACCCTCATGACCACAAAGCTCCATGGCTACTACCTTCATAACCGCAGAGCTCCATGGCTCTTACCTTCATGCACGCAGAGCTCCATGGATCCTGCCCTATTACTGCAGAGCTCCATGGCTCCTACATTCATCAACACAGAGCTCCATGGCTCCTACGCTCATCACCGCAGAATTCCATGGCTCCTACCCACAATCCTGCAGAGCTCCATGGGTCCTACCCTCATCACCACAAAGCTCCATGGCCTCTACCCTCATCACTGCATAGCTCCATGGCTCTTACCTTCATGACCATAGAGCTCCATGGCCTCTGACCCCATCATCGCAGGGCCCATGACTCCTGCCTTATTGTTGTAGAGCTCCATGGCTCCTACCCCCTTGACTGCAGAGCTTCATAGCCTTTACCCCGTCATCGCAGAGTTGCATGGCTGCTAGTTGTATTTGACATGGTGGCCATTACATTTCATTTATAAAAATATTTTTTAATTAAAATGATCATTGGTTGATGTTATGCTTACTGTCTTGTGAATGTAAGAAAGAAAAGTTGTAAGATACTGAATCATGGATCAGGTCTGCCACCCCTGACACAATCTTTTTACACTGTGTAAGGAGATAAGAAAATATGAAACAATCTTCTTAACCATTACATTGGTTAACTTTAGTATGGCTCATTTCCAAGAAAAGCTGCCCCTCCAAGCCAAAACTCAAGGCTACAAGGTATGTACAGGTTTGCATTATCTCCAGTGCTAATAGCCATACAAGAGCAGTATTTTCATACACCTGGTTCTGGGGATAAAATGCCAAGTACAACAGCAAATTATTCATTAGTCTCCTGCACCAAAACAATTCTGTACAACTTAGTGCTCTGTGTGCCTTACTCATTCTTGGTTTGATCACAGAGGGCACTGCTACAGTGGTAGTAATTGTTACTTATTTTACACTGCTGAGCAGAGCCAAGAAAATCCCTTGTATTCCTGTGGTGAGATGAGCTGTCAGTGATTACACCAGGGATGAAATAATAACAAGATATTTTTCTTTCCAGGTCTAAAAACCAATACATGCATATTAAAGCTCTATTAGGATTAACTGCTGGCGAGAGTGTCGCTGGAGTCCCAGAGTGGTAATTAATGGTAAAGGTAAATGAGGAGAGAGGAAATAACCTGTTATAGAGTTTCCTGGTGTCTGAATGACATCCAATTTTAAAGTATAGGAAATGATGTTAACAGTTAGACTGTAACCCTTTAATTCTGAAGATTCTTTAAAGCTAACGTACTCTTCTAATACATTTTATTTCAACAACATTTAATGAATAAGTGATATCTGGCATAAGTTACATCCACTTATGCACCATTGCAGATATGAGCCCAGTGCAATTATACACAGCTGTCGGAAATAAAGTAGAGTGTTTATGGTACATGTCATTAGCTACACCAGGTTTGGACAACCTGTGGCTTACCAGCTGTTAAGGAATTCCAATGCTAGGACAACAGCTTGAAAACCACAGGATGTCTACTTATAGTCACTATTATATTTATGAAAAGTGCAAATATCAATTTAAGTATAGTTTTGTGGGGAACATTCTTTTAATACACGAACAATCCAATTTCTGAATACAGAATTTGACCTTGTTCCTTGGCAAGGTCATTTAAAAGTGACTGTTTTTTTGGAACAAGAAATGTATAATCAGCAATTACAATGTTACAGTTTTATTGTTAAAGATAACAATGGGATTTGTGGCATGTTATAATCTGTATTTTGGCAAGCATATTTTTATTTAGCAAAGCTTCACCAAACTGAGTTAACATGATAGCATTTTGAACGTGTTAATCTCCATTCATTTAACTTGCCTTTGCTGTGTCCAGACTAAGTTGACTTTGTTGGACTGGCTGCCCCCAGATAGCAAATCCAAACATATTTGAAGTAAATCAATAATAAATAAAAATAATAAATAATAATAATGGATGTATTATTATTAATAAATAAATAAACCTCTCTGCTTGAGATTGGCAGCAGAGGACTAGTTACACTTTTGTTATCAGTGTAAAGGTCCTGTAGGCATGGAGAGGAAAGCACACGCAGTGATGAATGCAGGTTCCAGCGTCCATGAACATTGACATAATCGGACCAGGTCTACCTGGTTCCAAGTATCCAGTTGTGCTACATGATTCGCAGCAGAATCTCTTTAAACAGGCAATTTAGGAATAATGTTCCCTTGTTAGACAATTTCAGTCATATATAAGAATAACCTATAGGACTATAATGTACGTGACAACTGAAACAATTAGCATGATCTAATATAATTAGCATACCTATTTGCATAAAGACAGATTCAAAATACATGTTCAGAGTATACATGAAAAAAGAATAAAGAATAAATTAACATTGCAAAAATCAAAGGAATTATTAAAATCCAATTGTATATATATATATATATATATATATATATATATATATATATATATATATATATAGTTTAAATACCCTTATGCAGGGTTCGGATAGAGAGTGGGGGCAAAGACTCTCTGGAAGTCTGCATGTTGGGAGTGATGACCGTTCTCTAAGTTCTGATACTAAATTCTGGATCTATTTGAGAATAACTTCACACAAAATTAAAATTTAATTTTGGGTTAAGATCTGAAAAATACAGAGAGTACAAAAATGCAGAAAGCAGCATTGGACTACTGAAGCCTTTGGGACGGCTCCTCCAGATTGAAGGAAATTAAGTATAATTCTATATTTTTTCATATCATAAGGGTGTCATATAAAAAACCCATACAAGTAAATGTTAAGTTTTTGGTGTTCCCTTTTAATTAACTAAGTCTTACTGAGGAACAAACTGTCTTATTTACACAAACTGCCTGCAAAGTGTGATAGAATATGGTCATCTAGGACTGACACAAACACTTCTGAGAATTAGAGCATCCACATGACATTATGTTATTCTGTGCACCTCAACTTTGCCTTTTACTTTGTGTAAATGTATTTATTGTGTCACTAAAATATAGATAAAGTGGGAATAAAGAGTGAGCCATGAAGATGACACAAAAACAGAAATTTTGGCACTAAATGATAATAATAATAATCATAATAGCAGCAGTATATTTTTCTTACCCTCTCCAGCAAACTGCACCGAAGTACAGTGTACAGCTGGAGTTGGAAGGGAAGAATCCCAAAGGAGTCTCTCCCTGTGCTAACTTTCTGAATAAAGCATAAAATGAATCAACTGGAAATAACCTGACATTTTCATTCTGGGTCTACTGTTGACTGTCATCAATATGATTTATTAGTAGGAATAAAGCATGCATATAATTGCCTATTTCTCTTGCAACCATTTTTCCATCCGTAGAGTGGCAATGATAGCTCACTTGGTGGTCAAAGTATGACGTATTTGCTAACTGTGAATTGAACTGTGTATGTAACAAACCTCATTAACAACTTAATAGAACAATAATATAAAAAAGGAGCATATATGTTATTTATTAGATTTGCCTTCACATGTGTAATGATGTCAGTACCTGCTTTGTGTGTGTGTTTGTTTTTATTTTAATGGAAAAGTAAATCCCTATTCTCCTTTGCTCATTTTACCAACCCAGGTGCTAAAAAGAGGTTAGAATGTTTTCTTAATGGCTTGTTCAATACTACCACACATTTAAATGTGATGCTTAATTTCTAGCATGACCTTTCATTTGGTGATTACTTGTATCCTCTATCAAGAAGATACTTAACTAGTCTTCTGACATTACAAACTGCCAGATTATCAGACTTCCTGATTTTGATACACATCAACACTGTTTCCTGGTTCCACTTTCTGGGCCTGATTCATCAAGGCACACATATTGTCCCTTATTCATTAAGGAAAGTAAGTAAAAAAAAAAAAAGGAGTAAATTTTCTCCTGAACAAACCATGATACAATGCAAGGGGTGCAAATTAGTTAATTATTTTGCATCTAAGTTAAATTCTGGCTGTTTTGTCATTTAGGACACAGATACTTGATAACTTTATTTTACACTGAAATTTAAAGTTGATCTAGGACATGCCCTACCCCAACTATAAATTTACCATCACATTTTAATTTACATCCCCCTCCAATGCAATATGGTTTTAACAAGGGGCAAAGTTACTCTTTTTTTGCCTTACTTTCCTTAATGAATCAGGCCCTCTGAGTGCAATGTGCATTTGATTTAAAACACACGTAACTCAGCCCTACGCATTCCGAAATTCAGCAAGGATCGGATCTGAAGATACATGTGCTGATGAATCCAAATGCAGCTCTGCTGTGCTCTGCTACACAAGACACTGCAAGATATGTCCAATACCTTTGTGGATTATAAATTCGCACAGAAAAAATAATATATTGAATTAATGTCACCTGTTAATAATATAGACATTATGGGGCGTATTCAATTGTCAGCGTTAATGCTGCAAAACGAGCGCTCGAAAAATATTACCGTTTATACCGTAATATTGCGCGCGAAAACCGTTAATACGGTAGTTTACTCGCGGAATTTCAGCTGCGAGCTGAAATTCCGAGAGTAATAACCGTATCAACGGTAAGATTTTTAGAGCGCTCATTTTGCAGCGTTAACGCTGACAATTGAATACGCCCCTAACAGTGATAAAAAAATAGTTTTTTTTAACTCCATGAAATACATTTATTAGGATGTTCTTAATGTCTACTGCACATAAAATAAATTTTTACAGTTGCTCGTGATTACAAACACATGTTCTAGTAAGCATAGGAGACAGTCATCCCTACTGATCAGGACTTAAACTAGACTTGTAGCTGGAGCAAGAGATACGGCAGAAAAATGAGTAACTTTGAGATGCCCAGAGCTTGCTTCAGACGCGACTGCGTGCACTTGAGTTTGGCACACCCTTGCTGTAATTTGACAACACCTCTTCCCTACCCCGATCCCTTCCCAAAATCATAGGCTGTAGTAAGTGTCCTTCGCATACAAAGATCGAGCAGACAGGGCTGTGTTTTCTGGTGTATGGTCCAGTTCTGGACATGTGTAGAGCGATTTTGCATACGGCTGATATGTGCCTTGATGTATCAGGCTCTCTGATTCTTCAGTGCTAGCTTGCTTAATCCCTGCTTCTGATTCTTCAACTGCTGTCCTAGCTATGTCTTGAAGCTCCATGATATTGGAATCCACTGCTATCCTGGTACTTCCTTCATTCTGCAAGTCCCTTTGCTGTCACTCAGTTTCCAGTCAACCAGCATACCAACAGAATAATTAGGCCCTTTTACATTGGATTAAACGGAAGCCGCAGCTTCCACAATACTTTCTATGCTACGGGTGATTCAGCAAGTTTAGATAAACCAGATGCTGACCAGACAATATTCAACTCCACCGTTAAGCCCCTTGGTTTTATTTCTGGATCCCCTAGTATTGATGGAGGAGAAATTTGGAGCAACCAAAGACCGTAGATATACACATAACCTCTTCCTCTGTTGTATTAGTGAAGAAAATCACCTCTTCAGGGGTGGATGTCATGTCCACTCCTCAAGAAGTCCAGATGATCATCGGGAATCTCTTTCTCAGATTGGACTGTGAATTCCTGCAATAATTGATTGACATGATGCAGAATTTCATGGATTGAGTTTTCACTTGGTAACATCAGATTTCCATAATACTCCAGTTCTGATTGAGACCATTAATCTGTAGCCCTTTGCCTCTAGGCATCACCATAGACAATCAGTCACTGCAGGTAGTGGTCATGGCAACACATCAAGAGATGCTTTGTTTTAAGATAATCCAGTCTCCACATTTTCTATCGTACTAGGTCGGTCCTGGTTCAAGTTCCACAATCCATGTATCCACTGGATACTGTAAAGAAGATGGTCACATTTTCTTCATAATACTGTACCAGCATTTGTCTTCTCATGAACACCTCTGATCCTGCACGTGTACATCTGGTCATATCATCCTCAGAGTCGGCTCCGTCTACACTACCAATGGCAAGCCATGATTATTAAGTGAGTGATTTTGAAAATAGTCAAGCTGACAAATTTACACCTCACCTCACCTCACCCAGATTTATTTCCAGCCTGTTATGTTATACTCACTCTCTGAGCCCAAACAAGAGATCCTGAGGGTGTACATGGATGATGACCTATGGGATGGGTTAATATGGCACTCTAATTATCCTGCAGGGACTCCTAACTTCTTTCTAAGCAAGATATACGCCTATTTGACTCTCAGGATGTAAATCAGATCAATACCAACTTCGCTTGGTTCCAAAATTTTTATCTAACTCTTGATTAATCACAATATTTACAAAACTTGACCACAGGATACTGTCAGGATCTGGAAGTCAGGCTAACACCACGAGCATGCTCAGAATTACCTTTTGTGACAGTAATTAGACAAGCATTTTGAGCATGCTCAGTACCAATACTTCACTTTTTCATCTTCCAGCTATTGGTGATTAACTATAATCAAGAGGGTATGTAACATAGCAGCGGGCAGCCAAATACTGCAAGATTATTATGCTCCCTAGGCTTTTGTACAAAAGCACCTATTTTTAATAAAGTGCATTGATTTGTGGGTAAAGATCTATGAGGGTGTGAAAGTTTGCCCTAGCGAATGCGAGGAGTTGGGTGGATTGGGGGACATTCCGCACTCAGTACAGATTGGGCATACCATAATGCTAAAACAAGATTACATTTTGCAGGTTATTTAAATGAGATAAAGGGGTGAAGAGGGCACTTTTACAGTGTGTTTCCTGCTTATTGGAATGGAACATAGACATTTTCTTCCCCAAAGAAGAGGTGATGGAGATCGCATCTCATCAATTTGTACATTCCAGTAGCACTTCTGAGGGAAAGTGGAAAGTGCACTCCAGGGGGCATTTCAACCGATGTAATAAAAAGCTACAATGACAGTCCCAATATCCACTCACTTAAATATAATACACTAAGCCAAAGTTTAATAATAATATTTTTAAAATAAAAAATATACAAATACTTAGTTTTTTATTTTAATGACTTTCTTTTTTTATTTCCCGCCCAAAAAAGTAGACGATATTATGTTAGAAAACAAAAATAAAAAAGTTGTAATTTCCATAAAAATACCTTTTAGTAAAGAAGATTTACACATGATAAAAAGTTTGCGGGAATCCAAGAATTACAGCAGCCATCACTTTCTACGAGAGTTTCCAGAAAAACATTGGACCAGAAGCGGATTAGATAAATTGCTTAGAAAAATTAGGGTAACAGCGTCAGTGGACTGCGTCATTGGTAGTGGCAGACGAATGTCATTGCGCACTGAAGAAAATGTCGCCATTTTCGGAGATCTTATTCTGAGTCAAGATAACGCTTCGAATACTCATAGAACAACACGTCAAATATCCAGAGAAACCGCAATTCATCGGTCCAGTGTTGTTCGAATAATTCATAGAGATCTTCAACTAAAGTGCCTTAAGAAGAAGCCAGCACAGGAACTGACAGAAGCAAATCGACTGTCGCATTTGAAAAGATCAAGAGAACTGTTGATAAAATATCCTCGTCATATGGTTGACTTCATCTTCTTTACTGAGAAGTTGTCCACTGTTGCATGACCAAGTAACGCGCAGAATGTTCGCCTGTACATCATGCGTGGCACTAAGAAAAGGCAGGTTGCTGCAAACAGACTGTTGCATATGCGTAACCATTTCAGCAAGTCTGTTATGCTGTTTGTTGCGATTTCGATGCTTGGTCATTCACATTTAGTCTCCATTGATCCTGGAGTAAAAATCAACAGCGCCTATTATCACGATGTTCTGCTGTCACAGCATCTCCTACCCGTTATCAGAAATCTGGAACCAGAAGGCTATTTTGTCTTTCAACAGGACAGTGCGCCAGCCCACACAGCCAGGGAAACCATCGAAACGCTAACAAAAGAGACACCTGACTTCATTCCTCCCACATTATGGCCTCCGAACAGTCCAGATTTGAATCCTGTCGATTATAAAGAGTGGAGCATGATGCAAGAGAGAATCTACCAGGTAACAATCCATGATGTAAATGATCTGAAACAACGTTTGTTGGAAGTGTGGACGGGTCTGGATCAGAAGATCATCGACGATGCTGTTGCCCAATGGCGCCAGCGCCTCCAGACTTGCGTGCAAGCAGAAGGAGGACATTTTGAACATCTTCTTTAATTAAATAATCAAACCGTACTAATGAGGGTTTCTTCACAAAAATATTAAAGACTATTTCCATGTAATACTTTGTTACAAAATCTAGAAAAAAATTGTTCGTAAAATGAATTTTCGGCAGAAAAGTTTTAAAACTCATATCTTTTTATCCGTTGAATACATTTTTATGATATGTTAGAATCATATTTTGGGCTCAATTCTCTAAATTTCTGGAAAGTTTTAGTATGATATGATCAGGCATTAGTGATATATAAAATAAACAGTTTGGCTTACTGTGACAATTATGTACTATATCTAATGACTGATTGTTATTTTCTGTTAAATTCATGAATGACAATGTATATTGTATGTAACCTTGTAATGTAATCTCAACGTGTGCTTTGCTAGATGACATGAGTTTGAACTTATGCAAGTTTCATTAATTTGTAGAAAATAGCCAGACCAGGGAGAGATAGGATCTTGGAGGAGTTTGAAGCCCCACAGTTGTAAACCATCTAGCCTCTCAAGCAGAGCAATGGTGAGAATTCAAGGTCCTGTGAACATTCTTGATCTCAGGACATCCCTAGCTCACTTCGAAAGCCCTGTGAAATTTGGGAGATCAATCTGACCTTATTGACAGCTAAACTCCAAAAGTGGGGAGTGGAAGCTATGTAAAAAAAAGTTTAAAATCTTCTCACTTAGACAAGAACATCTGTATTCTCATGAGGGGGTCTCTCAAGACTGAAATGTCCCATTTTCCTCAATTGTGTTCCCTCACACATCAGGCATTAACTAGTAAGTAGTGACTTATTTTCTGAAAATTATTTGTGCAAATATATTGTATGTCCTGTTATTAATTTTTGTAACAAAGTCTTGGAACCATTTTTCAGATTAAATAAATTTAATCTATTGTATTCTCCGTGATTCTCTGTGAACTTACGAAGCCCAGGGAGGCTCATGCTACAAGTGTAAACCTCTCTGCTTCAGGAGAGCAGTCAGTCACGACCAGCTGTTCAGATTGCTGTATCTGGGACAGGCTGGGCGTTCGTGACACTTACTTTTTATTGAATCACAGTGTAGATGAAATTCATAAAGTGGGTGTTCATAAAGTGTTAAGCTGAGCTTTGATTTTCCACCATTGTTACCAACAATCTGCAAATGAAGGGGCAGACTGATTTTGCATAGTTGTTTGTTAAGGCTATGAAGTTCGCATGCAAAATTCCTAGCCTTAGATTGTGAGCTTGGGAGCAGGGTTCTCTTACCTCTCTGTCTGTATGTATTACCCAGTATTGACTTATAAATGTTTGTTCCCAATTGTAAAGGGCTACGGAATTTGTTGGCGCTATATAAATAAATGTTGTTGATGATGATGATGCATCTTAAAATGACTAGGTGGGGCAAGCAGCTGTAGCTTGTGCACATAATGAAGCAGCACTTTTAGTGGAATAAAATAAATGTAAAACTAATCACTGAAATGTAATTGCACAAGCAGTGGACAGTACTAGTACAAGTCTTATTTACTTTCTGGCAGTGAAATTAAAGCTTAAAAGATTAGGCCACATGCAGGATAGTCTTATGGAAGAACTAAACCGCAAATAAATAAATCTTAATGTCTCCAATATACTATTTGAGTGGAATACTAAATTCATTTCTTCTTGAAATTCCCATAGAGATTGCTGAATGACACATTACGGGCCTGAGTCATTAAGGAGAACAAAGCAAAAAAAAAATGAGTAACTTTGCACCTGGGCAAAACCATGTTGCATTGGAGGGGGAGGTAAATTTAAACTGCGGGGACAGATTTATAGTTGCGGTAAAGCGTGTCCTAGATCAATTTTAAATTTCAGTGTCAAAATAAAGCTATCAATTATTTGTGTGCTATACAAAAAAACAGCCAGCATTTAACTTATGTGCAAAATAATAAACTCATTTGCACCCCTTGCATTGTAACATAGTTTGTCGGAAACATTTACTCCTTTTTTTGCCTTACTCTCCTTAATGACTCAGGCCTTACATGTTTATGACAGGTATCTAGTTAGGAAAATAACCATATATGCTGCGATGTACAGAGTATATTTATAATTCACACCAGTCCTTGCCCCATTGAAGCTTATAGTCTTAGTATTTAGTTAAAGCAGGGGAAAATGATACTGGAATCCCCCAACAAAAGCAGCAATCACATCAGGCCATGACCAGCAGGGCAGCAAGTCCCGCAGAGTATGGTCCTACTGTCATAAAGTGACAATAGACTCGTCAGCACGGGGCATAATTCTCAAGAGTAAATGGACTCACAAACAAAGTGCGCCCCTTACCCCAAGGGCAAACCTGCCCTGTATTAAATAACAGTGGGAATCTTTCTATCACCCCTTTGGTGGTGGGTTCTACAAGTACCAGGATGATGACAAGTATCAGGAGATTGGCTGGGCCAATCTAGCAGCTGTGTGTTTGGGACCATTGTCTTGTTGAAATATCCATCCTCGTTTCATCTTCAGTATCCTGCTAGATGGCAGCAGATTTTTATCAAGAATGTCTCGGTACATTTTTCCATTCATCCTTCTTTCAATTATATGCAGTATGCCAGTACCATGTGCAGAAAAACAGCCCCACACCATGATGTTCCCAAACGTCACTGTTGGTATGGTGTTTTTGGGGTGATGTGCAGTGCCATTTCTCCTCCAAACATGGTGTGTATTATGACATCAAAGAGTTCAATTTTGCTCTCATCTGACCACACTATATTCTCCCAGTATTTCTCAGGCTTATGCAAATGTTGTGCAGCAAACTTTAAACAAGCTTCAACATGTTTTTTCTTCAGCAAAGGAGTCTTGCGTGGTGAGTGTGCTTACAGGCCATGGCGGCTGAGTGCATTACTTATTGTTTTCTTGGAAACAATTGTACCTGATAATTCCAGGTCTTGCTGAAGATCTCCACAAGTGGTTCTTGGACAACTCTTCTGATAATTTTTTTCACTCCTCTGTCAAAAATCTTGTGAAGTGCACCTGGTTGTGGCCGGTTTATGGTGAAATTATGCTTTTTCCACTTCCGGATTATAGCCCCATCAATGCTCACTGGAACATTAAGCAGTTTAGAGGTCCTTCTGTAACCAATGCCATCAATATGTTTTACAACAATAAGGTAGCGAAGGTCGTGAGAGAGCTCTTTGCTTTTACCCATCATGAGATGTTTCTTGTGTGACACCTTCGTAATGAGACACCTTTTTATAGGCCATCATTTATAGACTGCTTTCTAGTTACTGACTTCAGCTGGTGTCTTCTCTTTTCATGGGTTTTTGAACCTCCTTTTCTTCATGTGTTCAATACTTGTCTCCTATGTCATTTCACATTATTACACAAAACTTAAACTATGGAAATCTATGGTTTGACTCCTTTGCATGTGTGGATTGCAAGTGTTGTTGTTGCTGACATTTGGTGTAAATTTCATTACAATAGCCACATTAAACAAATATTTACTGAGATGTTGATGTGTTCAATACTTATTTCACCCGGTGTTTGTATGTGTTTGTGTATATACATATATATATATATATATATATATATATATATAGACACACACACACACACACACACACACACACACACACACACACACACACACACACCGTGTATGGACCACATTCAGTGCAATACAGTAACTTTCAGCTGTTCAGCTGCTTTATTTAGTTAATTTAATTTTATGCCACGTAAACCACACTAACCTAATGCTTTATCCTAAGCATTCATTTAAATGGTTCATATATAAAAAATGTAATGTCTGTGGTTTGGAGACTATCTGGCATGGGAGAGGCCGAACATTACTCCAGACCAGTGTGCAAATTAGAGATGGTCACTGACCCCCGTGTTTTGGTTTTGGATTCGGTTTTGGATCTGGATTACCGTCGTGTTTTGGTTTTGGTTTTGGTTTTGCAAAACCGCCATTGCGTGTTTTGGTTTTGGTTTTGGTTTTGTTTGGTTTTGTTTTGCTATTTTTTGGGAAAATCCATGTTTTTGGGCCTAAATTAACCCAATTTAGTGCTCCAACTGTTTTAGAGACAAGTAATCTAATTGTTGAGGTAATAAATCATCCAAAAAAACAGTTTAATTCTTCGTTGGTAGGCCTATTCTACACACAAAACAGATTGTCTTCCTCTCCATCTATGCATATTGGCAATGCAGCCATCGTCTTTGAATGTATATTACACCCTACACTTATAGTTAAATATGTAAAGAAATGGAAAAAGCCAGTTTGGTTTCTGTCTCTCAAGGCCCCCCTCCACTTGTATAAAATAGCAAAAAATTCAGCCATTATAGACTGTACAATATTAATTGACATGGAGAAAGCCAGTTTGGTTTCTGTCTCTCTAGGCCCCCCTCCACTTGTATAAAATACTAAAAAATTCAGCCATTATAGACTGTACAATATTAATTGACATGGAGAAAGACAGTTTGGGGTCACTCTGTCTCTCTAGGCCCCCCTCCACTTGTATAAAATACTAAAAAATTCAGCCATTATAGACTGTACAATATTAATTGACATGGAGAAAGACAGTTTGGGGTCACTCTGTCTCTCTAGGCCCCCCTCCACTTGTA